>NW_028253634.1:0-255300 GCF_964263255.1 Lissotriton vulgaris | reverse complement strand
AAAGAATACAATGAGACTAAACAATAGAAATCCAACATATGCGTATTCATAATATTTCCATGGCAGGCCCAAGATCTCTTTTTGGGCTAGTAGGCCCATTAGTAGCATTTGCATTACAAACCCTGGCATATATAGTGCACTTTACTAGGGACTTTACTAGTAAGACAAACATACCAATTATGGACAACCAAATACCATAATACTTTATACAGGGAGCACTTGCACTTTGACACTGATCAGCAGTGGCAAAGTTCCCAAAGCATCTAAGTCGGCAACATCATATCCGAAAAAGGTCTAGGAGGAAGGCAAAAAGTTTAAGGAACTTTTGCCAAAAAAGGGCCAAGTCCAACACAACCCCCTCCTAGCCTAAACCCAGGATAGGCCAATCAACTACCTTGATGGACTCCCCTGCTTGGGGCGATAGAGCCTGGACATGGGGCCACCACCGCAGGGACACCCTCCTGTTTTATGCTTTCCTGACCCCATGGGGTTCCCTCTGTTACACAACTCTCTGGGCCAATAAGCTACTCCAATGATACTTCCTGGAAGTCTCTGGCCCTCTAGGGGTGCTTGTCCCTTGCCAACTCCCACCTGGAGCGGTACCCCTACCCTGGTGACTTCTATGGGACCCAGCCCGTCTGGCTGGGCCCTGACCCACAGGTTCTCCTACTGGAGAACGCCCCCTCTCAACCTTCTGTCTCAACTTCTGGGCCTGCCACTTAGAAATGGCACCAACAAACTTCAGGACTGCGGGAGCTCTGGTTACAAACACCCCACGACCTCCTGACGCTAGGTGTTCTTCCTCGCACAGCTGGCAAGTAGGCTCTAGACCTCCACCCGGGTGCTCTCCTAAGGAACCCTCCAGTCTCTGAGGTGGGGCTGCGGACCCTCGGGGATGCTGCTCACACTCCCACACTCTCCTTGGAGACAGGGTGCTAGCCTTCACACCCCCACTACTCTGGGACCTGACTGTGCCACTCTGCTCTTCTTCCCTTCCACGGGACCGGAAGATGTCTGAGTCACTGCTGGAATTCCCCCTTAGTGCCTCTTCGAACCTTCTTTTCCTTAACCAGAGGTCTGTCTCTGGTGCAAGCTCCTGGGAATCAAAGAGATCGCACTCTAACAGGTGTTGGCAATACTCTGAAAAATGATTACTGAGCCGGGGCTCCCTAGGGCCCAAATTGAGCAATCCCTTGAAATCATTCGCCAAGCTGACCATCACCCAATTATCCAGTGCACGCGTGTACTCATCCACACCCCCACCCCAAGGACTGTATTTCAGTTTCTTGAAGTTCCTGAATATCTGCCTATACTGTCCAGGAGTAAACCCATACCTGAGGCATAAAGCCTCCTTGATGTTGGCGTAGGTCAGGGTTCCTGCCCTCTGTAAAGGTGGTAAAACATCCCTCCCAAAAGCCTTAAAGTGTTTCCACAGGCCCATCCCCCAATGCTTCTCAGGCACCTCATTCATCCTCAGTGTGATCTCATTTGCCGTGAACCACGTAAAAATATCATCACCCCTTTGGTAATCCCGCACTAAGTCTTTGGGAATGTACACCTCACCCGCTGGCACTGGCTGTGCATTGCCACCATTCAAACTGGACTCCACCTGTTTAGCCTTAATGTCCAGTTCCCTCATGCTTAACTCATGAGCTAAGAGAATCTTCTTCTCTTCCAAGGCGAGAGCGTTCCTGCTCTCCTCTGCTCGCTTTTCACTTTCAATGAGCAGCTTCTTCTCCTCTGCTTAAGCCTTACGTTTTACAACATCCAACTCATGCTCACTGACCTTTTGGTTTTCCTCCAGCTCCTCTGGGGAAGAGCTCCTCCCTGAATGGTTTCTACCAGCCCCTGAGGCTGGTCCTCCCACCGGCAAATCTTGTGGACCAAATCAATTCCCTGGGTCATCCTCATCCACCTCAGCATCACCTGTTTCCTGAGCCTCTTTGGCTTCCCAACAGGCCTTCAAGACCGTTTGCTGCTCCTCCTTCTTGGTGTTACTTTTCATGTGACATCCCAAAGCTCTGCAGAATTACCTCAATTGATCGACTTTGTAGGTAAGCAATGCCTCAATGTCGAATTCCAATTCTGCATCCTCACTGGCTACTTGACTTCTTTGAGACGTGATGCGTGTCTTAAAGGTCGCTCAAAAATAGAACCATAAATTAAAAAACACAATATGTGTTTGCGTCGTGGTCTGCGCTAAAACTAGTGATGTACACCAGTCACTGTGAATCAATTGCAAATACAAGTTCAAATCCCCAACCGCTCACCACCAATGTTAGAACTGGGGGTCTCTTGTTGGCTGAGGTAGGTACCTTAGTCCAAATAGGGACCCTTGCTGCTAGTCAGGGAAAGGAGGGACACACTCTCAGATAAACCCTGCTCACCCCCCGGTAGCTTGGCACGAGCAGCCAAGCTTATCTCCAAGGCAATGTTTAAAGTATTTGCAACTACTCTCCCAGTAACACAGTGATAACACCACAAATGAACACCACACTGGCTTTATAAAAATAGCGGTATCTTTATCAAAAGGAATACGATGAGACCAAACTATAGAAATCCAACATATGCGTATTCATAATATTTCACTTTGCCGGTTATTAGGCCAGCAATCACTTGTAGGTTTTTGCAGTATTAACAAGCATTTCATGATGATCTAATGCAGTCCTAACGCAATGCTATGCAGTTCGTAATGCAGTTCGTAATGTAGTAATAAGACAGTCCTTAATGCAAGTACTAATGCGGTTCGTAACACAAGAATAACGCAGTTCGCAATGCAAAAAGAATGCAGTTTGTAATGCAAGAATAATGTGGTTCGAAATGCAAGAATAATACGGTTCATAATGCAAGAATCAGGCAGTTGGTAATGCGAGAATAGGGTAGATAGTAATGCAAGAATAAGGCATTTCGGAATGCAAGAATCAGGCAGTTCGTAATGCAACAATCAGACAGTTCGTAATGCAAGGAATAATGTAGTTCGCCAATCTTCGGGGTCAATTCGGGCACCACTAGGCCCCAACAGCAGAGACAATGGGCATAAGCTTAAAGAGACGGCCCCAGTACTGCTGGGCAGGTACGGGCCACTCGGGGGCTCAGCACGTCTAATGCAGTGCAGCGGGAGAGAGGTCGGAGCACTCCTGTACTCCTCCTGCATGCCTCCCCAGGCCACACACGCTTGCAGCTCCCGACCGGAGAATGAGCCTTACCTGGGGGGTGCGCTGCCTCGCTCCCTCTCTCTCTCTCCGCTTGTTGGACGTCCTGCTGGTGCGGCCCGACGACGTTGCAGCTCCGTTGCTAGGCGGCACTGTAGCCAGACGGGTTACAGTGCTGCCTTCTCCTTCATTGACGATCTTGGGCCGATTCCCCTCGGTGAAAAAGGATCACAATACCATCCACCTTGCAGGTTCCTTAGCTTCAAGAAATCCTTTAGCACGTTGCGGCTCGGGCCGGCGGTGACGATCCGCACTCACAGTCTCAGTTAGGATGACGGCACAAGCCACAAACAACAATGCAGCAGTGTGGATGATGTTTCAAGCTGCGGGGGCAATGCAGTCATGAGGCACCTGGCAAACAGCACCACAGACCACCTGGCAGTCTGTTCCTGAGTTTCCACAACAGGGGACCAGCTCTCCTCGGGCCCTTGGAGACAAGTTACTTCAGGACACAGCACACATCAAAGTCCTCTCCAGCAGGGGGACACAGCACACAGCAAAGTCCCTTGTCCTCTCCTAAGTCAAATCAGCAAACTGCAGGCTAGCCCCAGAACACACAGCAAGGGCAGTCCTTCTCTTCCGTCTCTTCGGCTGTTCTCCTTTGGCAGAGGTTCCTCTTGATCACAAAGTAGTTTAAATCCTTTTTCAGTCGGGATTTCAATCTTGAGTTCAGGGGTTTCAGCTCTTACATTTATACCCCTAAATGCCTTTGAAGTCTTTGTGTTTGATAGTGGGGGTCTGGCCTTAAGACACTGCACAGGGGGTGGAGCCATTCTTTTTTTGCCCAGGGGGATACCTTGGGCCTACTATAGAGGTGTCTGATGTGCAGAAAAAGGGAAGGGTAAGGACTGGCAAGTTGGTGCACTTGTCAGGACAACAAGGCAGTTTAATAAAATGCAAGCAGGTACTGCCTTGAAAGGCCTGAGATCTCTTTTTGAGGCTACTTGTGTGAGTGGCACAATTAGTGCTCCAGGCCCACTAGTAGCATTTGCACTATCAGCCCTGGCACACATAGTGCACTTTACTAGGGACTTTGCTAGTAAGACAAACATACAAATTATGGACAGCCAATTACCATAACACTTTATACAGGGAGCACTTGCACTTTGACACTGATTAGCAGTGGGCAACATCATGTCAGCAAAAGGTCTAGGAGGAAGGTAAAGAGTTTAAGGAACTTTAGCCAAAATGGGCCGAGTCCAACACCCATCACCTCTCAATCAGAGAAAAAGGTGCATTACCAGTGGTAAGAGGGATGGCCCAGAATGCTGTTATCAATGCTACCTTACTGGACTTCTTTAATAAACTTCTCACCAAAACAAGGTGTTTCCCCCAACTGTCTGAAAAGTGGTCAGGTCTCCTACATCCTGAAAAAACAACGGCCCATACCAATGACCTGAAGAACATTTACACAGTTTCTACAGTTTTCTTGTTAGTGAAGTTATTATAAAGCAGCATAGCATCACTGCTATCTCTCCAAATCCAGCCCAATAACAACCTGAAAGTTGTTCAGTTTGGCTTCAGGCAGAGTTGCAGCATAGAAATACCCTTCTGCATATTTTAGATCAGCTCTCCACCTCCTTGACTCAGGGACCTTCTGTCTACTTGTGCTCTTGGTCAACCGCCATGCTCTGATTAGCATTCTTAAGGAAAGGATGGGCATCGGTGGGACAGTTCTAAAGTGGTTTGACTCCTATTTGTTTAACTGTTCACAAATAGTGAAAATAGGGAGCCCTGTCTCAGGCAACACTAACACAAAGCAAGGGGTTTGTTAGACCTTGCACCATTGGTGTGGGTCTCCCTTCCATTTTTGCTGTTGCCTCATGTGTTTATGCTGGTGTTAGATGCTTTGGGCACTGTGCCACTGCTGTCCAGTGCCACAGTGAAAGTGCTCCCTATTGTGAATTAATGTATGAATTGGTGATTCCATGATTGACTTGTTTGGTTTACCTGTCATACCCTAGTACAGTGCACCAGGAGTGCCAAGGGCCTGTAAACCAAACGCCGCTGGTGGGCTTGCAGCACTGGTTGTGCTACCCACAGAAGCAGCCTGTAAAAGTGTGTCTCAGGTCTGCCATTGCAGAGCCTATGTGCAGTCTTGTACTGCCATGCTGACTGAGCACCTGCACCCCTTGCCAGTCCCTAAACCTTCCCTTTTCTTCATATCAGTCACCCATATCATAGGCGTAAGGGCAGGGTACATTGTAAGTATAAGGTAGGACATGCCCTGGTGTGTGTGGCATGTCCTAATAGTGAATTACAGCCATTTTTGTTTTTCACTATTGCAAGGCTACCTGTTCTCCATAGGCCAGAATGGACAGTTAGATTATTACATCTTATAATCCTAACTAACTCAGGGAACACAGTAGAAATCCGAGTTTAGTATGCCTGAACTCAGAATGACAAAATGCATTTTTTAGTGAAGTTGGTTTTAACATTCTGTGTTTGAAAATACCACTTTTAGAAAGTAGGTATTTTCTTGTCTAACTATCCAAGCCTGCCTCTGCTAGGTTGTGTATTTCTTGTCTGGAGTTTGAGTGAGGGGCTGGGGGATTCCAGGAGACAGAAAGAGTCAGCCCAGTGGTGACTAGAGAGATCTGCATCTAGATGGGAGGGAGGAGTTGCACCTGGGACCTGAATAGGAAGCGTTTCACCGACACTGCTGCTGCCGTCGCATCTAGGATGTCGCCACTGTAGCTGTCGTATTGCACCGCATCGAGAGATGGGTCTCGCAACGAAGAGGAAGCGTGTCGCCATCACTGCTGCTGCCGTCGCATCTTGGATGTCGCCGCTGTAGCTGTCATATTGTACCGCATCAAGAAAAGCATCTCCCAACGAAGAGGATGTGTGTCGCCGTCGCTGCTGCTGTCCTCGCATCGTGGATGTCGCCGCTGTAGCTGTCGTATTGCACTGCATCGAGAGAAGCGTCTTGCAATGAAGAGGAAGCGTGTTGTCGTCGCTGCTGCTGCCTTCGCATCTTAGATGCCGCCACTGTTGCTGTCGTATTGCACCGCATCAAGAAAAGCATCTCGCAACGAAGAGGAAGTGTGTCACCGTTGCTGCTGCCGTCGTATCTTGGATGTCGCCGCTGTAGCTGTCATATTGCACCGCATCAAGAGAAGCATCTCGCAACGAAGAGGAAGCGTTTCGCTGTCGCGGCTGCTGCCATCACATCTTGGATGTCACCGCTGTAGCTGTTGTATTGCCCCGCATCAAGAAAAGCGCCTCGCATCCACGGAGAAGCGTGCCACCGTTGGAGCTGCTGCCGTCGCATCTTGAATGTCACCGCTGTAGTTGTCGCATTGTGCAGAAGCGTCTCGCAATGTTGGAGAAGAGTGTCGCAGCCAAAGCTGTTGGCGTCGCATCGCAAAACAAGGGTGTCACCGCTGCAGCTGACGCATCGAATCGAGACTTCTCGCATCATTGGAGAACCGTGCCGCATCTTCACGTCTTTATTTCTTTGCACCGGAACTTTGCCGCATTTCCGTCGATGCAACACTTTTGTTGTGGAAGCGTAACGCATCTTAAGGTACATTGACTCAAAGTGTCGCATTGTAAGAACTGAACAGAACTACGCCAAAACTACCATTTTAAGTACAGTATTGTGGATTTTTGTTGTTTATGGTCTTGTGTTAAACCTATATAAAGAATACTTATTTTTGATATAAAACATCTGTGGTGTCCATCTGTAGTGATGTCACTTGATTACTGTATATGGTCACCAATGCTTTACACACTGACTCTGCTCGTGCCAAGCTACCCAGGGTGTAGGCAGGGGTTATTTTAGGAGTGTACCCATTAACCTGACTAGAGTCAAGGGTTCCTATTTGTCACAAGTACCTACCTGTGCCAACTAGAGACCCCCAAATCTGACAGGGTTCCTTAAGGCTCTCCCCTATTGCCAACCCTGTTTAATCAATATCTTGAATCTCTTGGTGAGATCTAGAGAAAATCTGGAATTCTAATTTATTGCATCCCCTGAAGTCATCTGTTGTCTCTCCTCCACAGTTTGAAAATGGATGTCCAACAACCACTTAACACCCAATTCACCTGAACTGAATTTTAACTAATCTCCCTCCAAAAATCCTATCAGAGTGGCAATAATCCTTCCCTCCCTTGAACTAAATTCTGCCTGTGTGGAGAATGCCAAATCATTGGACTTTAGACCCAATAACTATTTAGTCATCCAGAGACAAATTTAAGCTGTGGCCAAACGTGCATGCAATCAGCTACTCTGGGGCCTCAGGTAGTTCATTCCTGAGCAGGATTTGAAACCTGTGGCCAAGGCAGTGGTTCTTTCCAGGCTTACATATGGTAAATCTCTCCTCTCTGGTGTTCCTAGAGTGCATCTAACTTCTCTGAGAGCAGCCCGCCACACTGGTGCCTACTTTGTGACTGGGTACAGGAAATTCAACCACAACTCTTCTAATCTCCATACCCTGCCGTGGCTTCCAATCAATGCAACAGCCAAACTTAAGACTGCATACAATACTCATGAAGTCCTCCACACCTCCACTTCCTCATACCAGGCTGGAAATCTAAAATTTCTGGAGCTCAACGATGATCAAGAAATGTTTAGTCCATCTCACTTTCAGACATGAATTCTGCTTGAGACAGGCATTTTCTGGTAGGTAACAAAGCTTTGAAACTCAATCCCACCAGCTCTTCGTACAAACCTTTATCTGTTCACATTCACCAAATAAGCAGGAGGGTTGGGTAGGTGTGACCATGCCATCAGATCAGATGCTCTTTTAGATCATTTCGAGATACCTTCAGAGGAGGACTTCAATAAAGTAGGTCTAGGTGTCTCTTCAGGGTCCCCTATGGACCCTCTTCCTCATAAAATATGGAAAGAGCTAGGCTCAGAACTCTTCCTGATACTTCGTCAGATGTGCAGTCAATCCTTGAGTAGCGGGTTGGTACCGACCTGCTGGAAACAAGCAATAATAACTCCACTTTTGAAAAAACCCACACTTGATACAGCTTGCCCTAAATGTTATGGGCCCATTTCTCTTCTATCTTATCCAGTGAAGATTACAGAGTGTCTGGTAAGCAAAGCAATCTCCCAGTTCCTGGAGGTTAATAACAAGCTGGAGGATTTGCAATTTGGCTTCCACCCAGGACACGGGATGGAGACTGC
Organism: Lissotriton vulgaris; assembly: GCF_964263255.1. Classification (NCBI taxonomy): domain Eukaryota; kingdom Metazoa; phylum Chordata; class Amphibia; order Caudata; family Salamandridae; genus Lissotriton; species Lissotriton vulgaris. The sequence goes on along the minus strand of NW_028253634.1, from coordinate 246,948 downwards.
CTTGGTGAATGTTTTGGACGATCATCGAATGCGAGCAGACAGGGGACAATCAGCTATATTGATCTTGTTGGACCTGTCAGCCGCATTCGACACGGTCAACCACGCGGTCCGTCTGATGAGGCTGGTGGGCGTGGCATTGCAATGGTTTCAATCCTATCTGGCCAACAGAGCATGGTGTTCCTCAGGGGTCTGCGATTAGCCCAATATTATTCAATGCTTACATGAGCCCTCTGATTGCTGTCATTAAGTCACATAATATCAGTCTTGTGAACTATGCTGACGATACACATCTCATCTTATCGCAGGAGGGGGATGTAGTGAAAGAGGCACTCTTGTGGTTTGGCACCCTATGATGACCTTCGACTACCACCATTTTAATTGACTTTAGTGTGTTATTTTACCCTAGCCTGGATACATGAGACGGTCCTGCATATGCCTGCTTCTCTTTCTTGTAATCTTGCTGTCTTTCAGTGGGAGCTGTCACGGAGTAGAATAGTCTTGCCAAGAATAGAAGGTGTAGGATGTGCATTGAAAGCATGAGAGGGAGAGAGAGGTGTGGAATGTGCTTTTTGGTTTCGAAGTGCAGTGTTGTCAGCGGTGATGCACACATGTGCACGGTGTTGTACATTGAGAGATAAAGTATGTGATGTTATAGGACATTGAGAGATAAAGTATGTGATGCTATAAGCAGTTGTACAGAAATGTGTATTGTGTTGTACAGTTATGAGAATTATGAAGTACTTACTATTGGCTTTGACATGGCCTCATGTCATCCTTTTTACTGACTCAATTTTCTGAAATGACGCTATTGTCTGTGCTCGCATGTAGCTGCAAAGAGGGGAGGGCATGTTTCTGCTCCACACTTGCTTTTCGCTCCTCAATGACCAGAGTGAACTGGATATTATCTATGGAATGTGCACTCGAAGTCAAAATATGGGCGCTTGGCCAGCCTCCGTCTTGGCCTTGACGCAAACTGGTATAGCCAGCTCAGTCTTTTCTAATGAGAAGGGGCGAGGTTTTCTAGAAGGTTCGCCTCATGTTTAGTAATGGTATTTAAGCTGGGAACCTTCGAGGGCCAGGCGGAAGCTCACAACCGAATAGACGTATTGCTGTGGAGGTGGCGGAATTTGAGTCCTGATCGAACTCCTTCCTGGGCGGGTGAAGGGCTCCCACAGCTTGAGTTGGCAAGGATGTTGCCTAATCGATCGGTGAGGTGTTCCTAACAATTTTATATCTATTTTCTACTACTTGCTACTTGTATATACTGCATTTTATTCTAATTGTTCATTTTAGTAGCTTGATACTTGGGAATCTGCATTTACTGATATATATGGCCTACCGTTCTAAACATTGCATTAATAAACTAGTGTGTGTTATTTTAAATTCACCTGAATTTGTTTTTTTGCCTCGCCTAAAGGGAGTGCTCCGTTTTTTCCTCATCTTTAGGGAGTGCTGCTAATAGTATATGTTATTCTAAATGCATCTGAATTTGTTTTCTTGCCTCACCTAAAGGGAGTGCTGCGTCTTTTCCTCATCTTTAGGGAGTGCTGCTCAAAGTATATGTTCTTATAAATGCACCTGAATTAGTTTTCTTGCCTTGCCTAAAGGGCGTGCTGCATTCTTTCCTCCTCTATAGGGAGTGCTGCTCAAAGTGTATTATTTTAAGGTGCAGTGGTATATTTGCCTCCAAAGTGGGAGTGCTGGGTTTGGGTGTGTCCTTTCAGTGAAAAGCACTTCATTACAGGGGATCACTCCATCTCATTAGGAAAATTCCATGCCTATATGCAGGATACGGTACACTAGCTGAAAAATAATTCCCTGCAATTTAACGGTGACAAAATTGAGATCCTATGCTTTGCCACTGGGAAAGTGCCATTCTTACTCCCAACTGGCCCTTTCAAGCATCTTTATGCGAATTTGATAGCTTGCGTCCTAAAGCTTCCATTGGCTACCATTTCAACCAATGGACAGCAATCAAACAGATGTATCTCAAGCATCATTATGCTAATCTGATAGCTTGTGTCCTAAAGCTTCCATTGGCTACCAATTCAACCAATGGACAGCGATGTAACAGGATATAACTACGGGCGACCGCTCTTTGATTCTCATTGAAGAAAAAGAACCAGAGAAGCGTGCAGCCACCAGAGAACGTAGAGGTAAGCACCCGTGATAGACGCGCATTTGGTAAATCTCACTGCCCAGTCTATTACCCTTTAGGACGCTTTCTAAATTGCCTCCCTTTTTCTACTTGATCTTTGCCTCTGATAGGAAACAAAGACTCACGCTCCTGGGGCAAGACTGAGGCGCCTCTGGTCCAACACAACGCAGTTGAATTTAAAGCGCTGTGTTTTTTAAAAAAAACATTTGGATTCAACACTGCTACCCGGCTTAACAGGTACAACAACGCAGAGGTTATAGTATGGAAAAGTTAGGAACCATAAAATTCACGTTGGGGAATAACAAAACCATCTTATTATTGCAGATTGCAGATATTTTCAACTATAAGGCTATAATAGAAGCTACCATACAACACACAATATTTGTGTCCAGATTTGAACCACTTTTCCGTATACTCCCCAAATATTACGGACAAGGTAATTTCAAAATTTATACCTAAAATCCAAACAACAGCGTAGGACACGCCAATCCTGATATAGAAATAAGGCAATTTTGTTTCCCTTTGTATATCCCCATTAGGGACTATTACAAAGACAAAGTTTGAACACTGCTCTAAGACACCCTAGAGGAAGAGCATACCAATGTCATAGACTGGTTTCTCACTACTTAGAGGTAAAATCTAGACACTTATACTTGGTTTTGACGTAATAAAGTTATCCTACTGCATCATTGTTAAGCAAACATAAATTAATGGGACACAAATGTTCCAAATAAATGAGTTTAACAAATTAGATCCATGCATAAATTAGCTTCAGAGACACAGCCGATTTATCCAATATGGGAACAACTATCTCTACCCACTAGATAGATTTAGTTAAGAAATAGGGAATAACTAGTATTACAGATCAGATCCTAGGAACTTTCCCTGTTCTTTATGACCCTTACAAGTGCGCCTCAGATTTTTAGGCATCAACTGTCCTTCCTTACCATATAGGTAGGATACCCATATGTACCAATGTAGTACGTTTGTAAATTGAAATCTATGTTAGATAGTAATAGGCATCTTTGCACTGGACTTACTTAAATCTTTCCTGAGGGAATACACCTGGAATACACCTGGAGAAGTACTGTGAACAATAAATGTGTTGATGTATTGTAATCTATGCCAGATATGAATAGGCATTCTGTATTAGACCTTCTTAATTTGTCTTGAGATCACAAAACTCTGTACCTAGACAAGTACTGTGAACACCAAATAAGATATGAGTTTAAATAGAACAGGCATAATGTGTTATAATTGCCTAATCACAAAGGATGCTATGTAATTTCGCATCTAGATATGAACTGTGATTTTGAGTCAACTTTTGTGTACAACAGCACTTAGGAAAATGTATACAGGTTAGGTTAATGAAGAGTACACTGCCATGTAATTAATTCTACTATGTATCCATTTTCTAGGAACATATGTACACCACAACAGAAATTGACTTTTTGTCTTGATAAAGGTGGATTGAATTTCGACAGACCACCGAAACGCGTTGACGCCCTAGTTCAGTGTGATTCGTGGTTCAAACAACGTTGTTGATACAGTAATTTCTTAATGTGCACTACGTTGTTCCAAAAGAACATTAGAACACACGCCCTGTATTGTACAAATTATATGTCTTACTGTTTTTCTGTCTGTTCTTAGCAATATTGCAGGTCGATATTGAATGTATGTTTTATTAATTTGTTTTAACTTGTTTTAAGCAGCATACTATGTTTTCTGCTAATTTTTTAACTCCATTGTATACAATAAATTGTGCTAGTCTTTTACACTTGATTTATTTGTCATAGTTATTGCTTTTTTCACATTTACGGTATTCATGTACTTGACCTTGCTCAAGGGAATTACTTTTTTATATTGTTCAATGATTTATAGACTGAATAAGTGGTCTTTTCAGAACAATTGTTTGATTCATTGTCTTGTGTGATTTAGGAAACCATTGCGCTGTACTGGCATATTGTTTTGTTGAATCTATATCAAAACTGCAACATACCACTACTTTATGCACTATTACCCTTTAAAACTAATTCCACATATATGGAATTATTACAAACAATAAAACAAAAAACTAATGACTATTCCCCTGAAAAAATAATACTAAATTTTGAACAATCTATGCTTTCAGCTATCCTAAAAATACATCCCCATACCTATATCCAAGGCTGTTATTATCACTTTAACCAGTGCCTATGGAGAAACTTACAAAAGACAACACTAAGGATAGAATATGCAACAAATGCATTTTTTGCATATCAAATAAAAAAACTAACAGCACGTGCTTATGTCCCAGAAACAGATGTTGCAGAACACTACAACATTTTAATCGACAGCAACTTTTACAAACAAAATGAAAGTAAACTAAGTCCACTATTAGACTATTTTGAGGATACATGGGTGGATAGACTCCATGGATCTGGCCACAGAAGAAATCCTAAATTCTTAATACCCTGGTGGAACGTCTACAGAAGTACAATAAATGGAGAATCAAAAACAAACAACTCTGTTGAAGGATGGCACAATGCCTTCCTTCAATCAACAGGCAGAACTAAACCAAGTTTAGAAAAATGTATTAAATGCCTAAAAAAAATACAAAGCTATTAAGAATTCAGAATGGAACAGTCCATTACTAAATTAACTCCCAAAACATCTAAACAAACCAAACAAATGCATAAATACCTAGAACAACAAGTACAATTGTACCCTAGCACAAAAGGCATTGAATATCTCAACATAATAGTTAAAACAGTCCTCTAAATTACTACCACCAACAAATCAGTAACAATAAAATATCAACAATAAAATGCAAATACCAATAATATATTTTATCACAAAATTAGTTAATGTTTGCAATATATTTCTAATATTTTATAAAATATATATACACACATTAATAATATTTCTAATAAAATAAAACATAACAATCATGATAAAATCATTACCCACCCACAATAAAAAAAATGAAGAAACTTACCATGCATATTCCAAAGATTGTAGAATCCATTTTCACCAACATAATCCACTTATAAATAAAGGTTGCCCAAAATAAATGTAAAAATACAACTGTACAAAAACTGATGACCGGATGTAACGAGGGTCCTTCAAATAGCCATAAAAACCCCAAAATATATTAAAATAAAAAAGAAACGCTCCAGGAAAACCGAAAAATTAAAAGAAGTGTTAAAAAGACATCAGTCGATAAAACTAACAAACACTTCTTTAAAAAGAAACCCGACTCCTCCAGATAGTAAAAACTCCTGAAATAAAAATACGTAAAACAAGTAACATACATTCACACCCACATAAAACAACAAATAAACACCTACTAACAATAATACTAACCTTATATTTCACCTAAATATACTTTAAAAATCGAAACACTAACTCTATAAACAAGCCTATACAACGCTGAAAATACGTAAAACTACCACACGTAAATACAACATATCAAAACGCCTAATACAACAAACTAACTTCTAACTACACAAAATAGTATTCAACTAGTACCTAAATTAATAAACAACACATTTAAAACATATAAAACAAACCTTACCTTTAGCGACGTGAAGTGTCTCCCAACCGCAAGCTTCTCTTCAATCCAAATGACACAAAACGACCTAGACGGGTTGCAAAATAATGGACCCAAAACAGAACCAAAAGATTAACATTACAAATGTATAATGCTTAAAATTTAAATATTACTTTACACATGAAAAAATTCAATACTATGTCAAATATTTGTATATTTTTTCCTTGTGTAAAAATATAGAACAAAATATAAATATGTTGTAAAATTATGAAAATAATTATTAAGAAAACATTAATATTTATTATTATAATTAAAAAAATAAGAAATGTACAAAAAACTGTACTAATGTTTTTCAAATTGTATATAATTGTACATGTGTTTAAAAACATTCATCATTTGAAAATATTGTTTAATAAATTAATATTATTATTTTTAAAATTAATAATATTTTTTTGAAAAATACTGTATATACCCAACATATTTTGTAATGCTAAAATTGTATATTGTATGTGGAAAAATGTTACTTTCTTTTTATCACTTGATACAAAATGTACAATTGTATTAAATATAATTTGTTAAAAAATGTGCAATTTCTTTCCAAATAAAATAACTTTAAAAAAATGTTACAAAAAATTTAAAATGTATTAACAAATATTTCCAAATATATGCATTAATATATTTGTATGAAATAAAAATATAATTAAAATGTTCTGTTTCATTGTACTCATGTTAAAAAAATATTTCAACTTTTAAAAAAATAGAAAGAAATCAATTTTTTTTACTTCCTTTAATTAATACAAATTATTTTACTATTCCCACTCCTATCTACATAAAATTGAAACAGGTGCTGGACACTATTTAAAAATAATTTACTATTCCCAAACCAGTCTACATTAAGGGGCCAATTCCGATCCGGTAAAATCCCCTACGAATCTCAGTATGGTCCGTTTTTCTCATACGATTCGCACACCTATAACGTCCCCGTACGTACGATCAAGTACGATCCCAACCCAAAGCATATCTACGTACGAATCGTACCAAACACCATACGAACCAAAAATATATACGAACCATATCCGGGTCACGCTGTACGCGCCATCCGTACGTAAACAGGCAGCAGTTTCTGGACCAGCAAGTACGATTAGTCTCGGCGACCCTCCGTACGACCCTATTGCTACGGGAGCTGAAAACTACCGTAAAAAGCAGAGTACGGCCCGAACCGCACCCCGGTACGCGTCAGACATGCCATGAACCCCATCGACCGTGTCATCCCAGTCCTGTACGCCTACAACCTGGTGCACAGAAGCCAACAACGGTGCAGACGGTGAGTACAACGTACCGCAACAACGGAAGTGTACATGTACGGTGCGTCACACGCTCGTGTATATCACCATTGCAATAGTGATACCAGCCGCACACATGCCATTAAAGTTTGGGTACGGTGCGTCACATGCTGGCGTATATCACCATTGCAATAGTGATACGAGCCGCAAACACACGCCGTTAAAGTTAGGGTACGTTGCTCACATCTGAGGGATGTGTAGATATGACTCCCAGCAGTGCCCAGATATAGGAGGGGGTGTAGATAGGACTCCCAGCAGTGCCCAGACATAGGAGGAGGGTGTAGATAGAACTCCCAGCAGTGCCCAGACATAGGAGGAGGGTGTAGATAGGACTCATAGCAGTGCCCAGATATAGGAGGGGTGGCTGGAGAGGACTCCCAGCAGTGCCCAGACATAGGAGGGGGGTATAGATAGGGCTCCCAGCAGTGCCCAGACATAGGAGGGGGATGTAGATAGGACTCCAAGCAGTGCCCAGACATAGGAGCGGTGGCTGGATAGGACTCCCAACAGTCCCCAGACATAGGAGGGGTGGCTGTATATGACTCCCAGCAGTGCCCAGACATAGGAGGAGGGTGTAGATAGGACTCCCAGCAGTGTCCAGACATAGGAGGAGGGTGTAGATAGGACTCCCAGCAGTGCCTAGACATAGGAGGGGTGACTGGATAGGACTCCCAGCAGTGCCCAGATATAGGAGGGGAGGCTGGATAGGACTCCCAGCAGTGCCCAGACATAGGAGGAGGGTGTGGATAGGACTCCCAGCAGTGCCCAGACATAGGAGGAGGGTGTAGATAGGACTCCCAGTACTGCCTAGACATAGGAGGGGTGGCTGGATAGGACTCCCAACAGTGCCCAGATATAGGAGGGGTGGCTGGATGGGACTCCCAGAAGTGCCCACACATAGGAGGGGGCTGAAGATAGGACTCCCAGCAGTGCCCAGACATAGGAGGAGTGGCAGGATAGGACTCCCAGCAGTGCCCAGACATAGGAGGGGGGTGTAGATAGGACTCCCAGCAGTGCCCAGACATAGGAGGGGTGGCTGGATAGGACTGCCAGCAGTGCCCAAACATAGGAGGGGGAGGTAGATAGGACTCCCAGCAGTGTCCAGACATAGGAGAAGGGTGGAGATAGGACTTCCAGCAGTGCCCAGACATAGGAAGGGGTGTGCGTATGACTCCCAGCAGTGCCCAGACATAAAAGGGGGTGTAGATAGGACTCCCAGCAGTGCCCAGATATAGGAGTGGTGTAGATAGGACTCCCAGCAGTGCCCAGACATAGGTGGAGGGTGTAGATAGGACTCCCAGCAGTGCCTAGACATGGGAGGAGGGTGTAGATAGGACTCCCAGCAGTGCCCAGATATAGGAGGGGTGGTTGGATAGGACTCCCAGAAGTGCCCAGACATAGGAGGGGGTGTAGATAGAACTCCCAGAAGTGCCCAGACATAGGAGGGGGTATAGATAGGACTCCCAGCAGTGCCCAGACATAGGAGGGGGGTGTAGATAGAACTCCCAGCAGTGCCCAGTCATAGGAGGGGTTGCTGGATAGGACTCCCAGCAGTGCCCAGACATAGGAGGGGGAGGTAGATAGGACTCCCAGCAGTGCTCAGACATAGGAGAAGGGTGGAGATAGGACTTCCAGCAGTGCCCAGACATAGGAGGGGGTGTGCGTATGACTCCCAGCAGTGCCCAGACATAAAAGGGGGTATGGATAGGACTCCCAGCAGTGCCCAGATATAGGAGGGGGTGTAGATAGGACTCCCAGCAGTGCCCAGACATAGGAGGAGGATGTAGATAGGACTCCCAGCAGTGCCCAGACATAGGAGGAGGGTATAGATAGGACTCCCAGCAGTGCCTATACATAGGAGGGGTGGCTGGATAGGACTCCCAGCAGTGCCCAGACATAAAAGGGGGTGTAGATAGGACTCCCAGCAGTGCCCAGACATAGGAGGAGGGTGTAGATAGGACTTCCAGCAGTGCCTAGACATAGGAGGGGGTGCGTATGACTCCCAGCAGTGCCCAGACATAAAAGGGGGATGTAGATAGGACTCCCAGCAGTGCCCAGACATAGGAGGAGGGTGTAGATAGGACTCCCAGCAGTGTCTAGATATAGGAGGGGTGGCTGGATAGGACTCCCAGCAGTGCCCAGACATAGGAGGGGGATGTAGATAGGACTCCCAGCAGTGCCCAGACATAGGAGGAGGGTGTAAATAGGACTCCCAGCAGTTCCCAGATATAGGAGGGGTGGCTGGATAGGACTCCCAGCAGTGCCCAGACATAGGAGGGGGATGTAGATAGGACTCCCAGCAGTGCCCAGACATAGGAGGAGGGTGTAGATAGGACTCCCAGTAGTTCCCAGATATAGGAGGGAGGTATAGATAGGACTCCCAGCAGTGCCCAGACATAGGAGGAGGGTGTAGACAGGACTCCCAGCAGTGCCCAGACATAGGAGGAGGGTGTAGATAGGACTCCCAGCAGTGCCCAGATAAAGGAGGGGTGGCTGGATAGGACTCCCAGCAGTGCCCAGACATAGGAGGGGGAGGTAGATAGGACTCCCAGCAGTGCTCAGACATAGGAGAAGGGTGGAGATAGGACTTCCAGCAGTGCCCAGACATAGGAGGGGGTGTGCGTATGACTCCCAGCAGTGCCCAGACATAAAAGGGGGTATGGATAGGACTCCCAGCAGTGCCCAGATATAGGAGGGGTGTAGATAGGACTCCCAGCAGTGCCCAGACATAGGAGGAGGATGTAGATAGGACTCCCAGCAGTGCCCAGACATAGGAGGAGGGTATAGATAGGACTCCCAGCAGTGCCTATACATAGGAGGGGTGGCTGGATAGGACTCCCAGCAGTGCCCAGACATAAAAGGGGGTGTAGATAGGACTCCCAGCAGTGCCCAGACATAGGAGGAGGGTGTAGATAGGACTTCCAGCAGTGCCTAGACATAGGAGGGGGTGCGTATGACTCCCAGCAGTGCCCAGAGATAAAAGGGGGATGTAGATAGGACTCCCAGCAGTGCCCAGACATAGGAGGAGGGTGTAGATAGGACTCCCAGCAGTGTCTAGATATAGGAGGGGTGGCTGGATAGGACTCCCAGCAGTGCCCAGACATAGGAGGGGGATGTAGATAGGACTCCCAGCAGTGCCCAGACATAGGAGGAGGGTGTAAATAGGACTCCCAGCAGTTCCCAGATATAGGAGGGGTGGCTGGATAGGACTCCCAGCAGTGCCCAGACATAGGAGGGGGATGTAGATAGGACTCCCAGCAGTGCCCAGACATAGGAGGAGGGTGTAGATAGGACTCCCAGTAGTTCCCAGATATAGGAGGGAGGTATAGATAGGACTCCCAGCAGTGCCCAGACATAGGAGGAGGGTGTAGACAGGACTCCCAGCAGTGCCCAGACATAGGAGGAGGGTGTAGATAGGACTCCCAGCAGTGCCCAGATAAAGGAGGGGTGGCTGGATAGGACTCCCAGCAGTGCCCACACATAGGAGGGGGATGTAGATAGGACTCCCAGCAGTGCCCAGACATATGAGGAGGGTGTAGATAGGACTTCCAGCAGTGCCCAGACATAGGACGGGGTGGCTGGATAGGATTCCAGCAGTGCCCAGACATAGGAGGGGGGTGTAGATAGGACTCCCAGCAGTACCCAGACATAGGAGGAGGGTGTAGAAAGGACTCCCAGCAGTGCCCAGACATAGGAGGGGGGGTGTGCATATGACTCCCAGCAGTGCCCGGACACAGGAGGGGGTGTAGATAGGACTCCCAGCAGCGCCCAGATATAGGAGGGGGTATAGATAGGACTCCCAGCAGTGCCCAGACATAGGAGGAGGGTGTAGATAGGACTCCCAGCAGTGCCCAGATATAGGAGGGGGTGTAGATAGGACTCCCAGCAGTTCCCAGACATAGGAGGAGGGTGTAGATAGGACTCCCAGCAGTGCCCAGACATAGGAGGAGGGTGTAGATAGGACTCCTAGCATTGCCCAGATATAGGAGGGGTGGCTGGATAGGACTCCCAGCAGTGCCCAGACATAGGAGGGGGGGTGTAGATAGGACTCCCAGCAGTGCCCAGACATAGGAGGAGGGTGTGGATACGACTCCCAGCAATGCCCAGACATAGGAGGGGTGTGTGCGTATGACTCCCAGCAGTGCCCAGACATAGGAGGGGGTGAAGATAGGACTCCCAGCAGTGCCCAGATATAGGAGGGAGGTGTAGATAGGACTCCCAGCAGTGCCCAGATATTGGAGGGGTGGCTGGATAGGACTCCCAGCAGTATCCAGACATAGGAGGGGGTGTCGTTAGGACTCCCAGCGGTGCCCAGACATAGGAGGAGGGTGTAGATAGGACTCCCAGCAGTGCCCAGACATAGGAGGAGGGTGTAGATAGGACTCCCAGCAGTGCCCAGATATAGGAGGGGTGGCTGGATAGGACTCCCAGCAGTGCCCAGACATAGGAGGGGGGTGTAGATAGGACTCCCCGCGGTGCCCAGACATAGGAGGGGTGGCTGGATAGGACTCCCAGCAGTGGCCAGATATAGGAGGGGTGGCTGGATAGGACTCCCAGCAGTGCCCAGACATAGGAGGGGGTGTAGATAGGACTCCCAGCAGTGCCCAGACATAGGAGGGGTGGCTGGATAGGACTCCCAGCAGTGCCCAGATATAGGAGGGGTGGCTGGATAGGACTCCCAGCAGTGCCCAGATATAGGAGGGGTGGCTGGATAGGACTCCCAGCAGCAGTGACATGCACACAACAGGTGCGCAGTCACAGCTAGTGCATTCAGCACTCACCTGTTCCCCTGGTCTCCCATACAGCTTGCTGTACTGTGGTCGGAGGGCATCCAGCAGGGCATGGTTTTCCTCATCAGAGAATGCAGGTGCCCTCTCCCCCGTACGCGACATGATGGTCCAGGGAATGCAGAGACAGCAGCAGTGTGGTCCACTCCAATGTTGTGCAGGCAAGTGCTCTCTCACAGCCACATGCAGCCTTAAATCTGTGCTGCTGAGGGGCTTTCAGTCTCAGGAGTACAGTGTGATAGGCCAGATCACTTTGCATCCTACCTATCCTACCTCTCATACAATCCCTTTAAACTTAAGGGCCTGACACACATTTGCATGGTTTAAAAATTGAGCTTTAGCTCAACAACAAATTTTGCATTATTGTATTGTTTTGCCCAACTGAATTTTGCAGAACACCTGTAGCACACACTGCCTGCATTCTGGGCATTCTACTAGTCCCCTAGGTGTTCCCTACGTATTTTCTGGGATCCCCACACAAGTACAATGTGTTTTTCATCACAAATGCCACATATTCAATAGTGAAACGATGCGCACACACGCACGCACTCTGGGGGTACGCCTCGCTCGCGTATGGCACCATTACAATGGTGAAACGTCCTGCACACACGCACGCACTCTGGGGATATGCCTCGCTCGTGTATGGCACCATTACAATGGTGAAACGTCCCGCACACACGCACGCACTCTGGGGGTACGGCTCGCTCGCGTATGGGACCATTACAATGGTGAAACGTCCCGCACACACGCACGCACTATGGGGGTACGATGCGTTTTACACAGTGCGTTTCACACGTTGTAGTCAAAGCAGGGGGATGGTACGTTTCACACGGGCATGTATGGCTAGTGATACGAGGCGCACACATGGCAGGGATGTAGCATTACGGTTCACACAAGGATGTCTATCAAGTTCTTGTCATTGCATACTGACATGAGCTAGGCCCTAGGTGTGGCAGGCACTGATATACCACAGCATATAATTTCATGCTGCACAATTGATGTGTGAAGACCTGGTGACACATGTGATGTGTGATGGGGCACTATCTATTACACATCAACTTTCCACTTGTCCCCTGTGTATCATCATGCACATGTTGTCATGCACATAAGCACTGGGATTGCACAGTCATCACTTCCGGAACCTGTCACATGATGGCAGGGACCGTGGCAATTTGTCAGTTGTCATTTTGACTCTAATCACATCCCTATGCAACAATGTACTGTGTGTGTAATTCTTAATGCAGATTTTTCAGTTTGGGGTCCGTGTAATGCATCTGCTGCGGGTGCATCTGTAATGGGTCTGTGTTGTGACTTAAATGGTTTTGCATGTACGCACACCATGGCACATGTGCCTTTTCAAGGTCTGTTTGTGTGTGATGGCATCATACATCAATGATCCACATGCATACATGTCTGCATCTTGACAATTGCTGTGGTCTTGCACTGTCACTTACACACCTCATGAGCAAGTTGTATGATATGTCCAATACATATTCCATGTGACCTGGGTCTGTGCCTTGCAGTCATCTGTCTGTATGGTATGACAACCTTCTAATGCAGGTCTGGCGATGTGCGTCACTCCAGTGATATCTTGCTCTGCTCACTCAGAGCAGCCCTGCAGTTATTTTTTGTGTGCATGTAAAGTGTATTACTATTGCTATAGATGTATCTTGGTAATTTTTAAAGTGCCATGAAAATGCCGCATGTGTCCAGGATGTTTTGCTTACACCAGGACCCATAGTACCTTGATGTGCAGTAGCAAGGTTGCATGTGCTATGTACATTGGAGTAGTATTTGGATGACAGTTGTTCTGCATTCTTCCCAAATATGTCCTGCAGGGCACCGCCTCTACCAATGCCTTTTCCTGACTTGGAGAGTATGAGGGAACGTGATGGCATCCGACGATACAGATTCACTCGAGATTTGATTCAGGACTTGACGGACAGGCTGGATCCACATCTCCAACCGGGACACAGGTATCCAACTACGCTGACACCAAAGCTAAAGGTGATGGCAGCCCTACATTTTTTGACACAGATACGTTTTAATTTACCATTGCAGATGTGGGGGGTATGTCCCAGACCATGTTCAGCCGTGTCCTACGTGATGTCTTATCTGCCTTGTTTGAGCACATTGATGAATTCATCAAATTTCCAAACCCTGAAGAGTTGAGAGATGTCAAGGGTGAATTCTATGCCCTGGGAGGGATGCCACATGTCATTTGGTCCATTGATGGTACACATGTGGCTTTGGTGCCACCACAGGCTCAGGAGCAGGCTTACCGCAATAGGAAGCATTACCACTCAATTAATGCCCTTGTGATGTGTCTTGCTAACATGCTGATTTCCCATGTTTGTGCACGTTTTCCAGGATCATGCCATGATGCATTCATCATGAGGCGTAGCAGGGTAACACAGATGATGCTGCAGCTGCCCAACGATCGGGCATGTCTTGTTGGTGGGTATACTCTGTTTGTCCTGTATGTTTGACTTTTTAAATTGCTATGACAAAATTGCTTTACCCTACATTTCAACACACTGTATATTTTTAGGAGATGCAGGATATCCCAACATGCCGTGGCTCATGACACCGCTATAAAAGAAGCTAGGAATGTTGCACTGATGACGTAGGAACGTAGAGGTGTTGGTAATGTAAACACATCCGTTACACCAGTCCGTTGCCATTAATTGCAGACAAGTCTTGTGCCGTGCTGCATATCATGGTCACGGTAGGGGTGGTTTACTGGGTTTGTTCCTCATTACTCTCTGTAGAGTTTGCTCACACCTGCTTGTCATGTTTGGCATTGTAAGGCACAGTTTGATGAGCCAATGCTTGGCTCTTGCTAGGCTTCCTTGTGTTTAGATAATCCCCTACCTTGTTGCGTCAGCTAAGTACGGCTCTAGCAGGTGATGTGTATATTACAATCATGAGCCTCACTGATTTCCATGGCTGACCACAGTAATGTGATTTTTGTGAGTAGCACTGCTACACATTCAATTCACTGTATTATTTTGAGCCACATTCATACACTGTGAGTAAGTTTGGGAGCACCTGGTTCAAATTGCATAGAAGCAGCCTGGTGAGCGTTAGACCCCCTTCATTTTGGAGACAAACTCTGCTACCTTTTATGTGTCCTTGTTAAACACTCTGATGTACTATCAGTTCTATACATGTGCAGAAAAATTGGTACAGTGGCTGTGGTTAATGTACACAGGTGTAACAGTTACAGAATAGGTCATTAGAAACATGTGAATCAGTGCCAAGACTAGTTGCATTGTAAGGCTTGTTTACCTTTGTTTCAGATCTCCCTCCCTGCTGTTCCCATCCTCTCCTTCCCTCGCCTGATCTCCCTTTTGAGTCTGTAATTCATACTCAGACCAAGGGGCTATCTGGAGATGGACTCCATTGAGCATCAAACAGATCAGAGTATCAAAGGTACCAACAGTCCATTGCAGTCGGGTGGAGATTGTTTAACCAGCATTACAGGTACCCTCATTGCATGACAGTTATTTTCCTCTGAGCAATGCTACGGGCCTCACAACAAAATTGCACCATTTATGTGTGAAATGTTTTCCAATGTGTACATTGTGCCCTATTACTGTCACCGCAGATCTCTTGCCAGTCTACATGGGTCATCTATGGTATATTTTACAATGAATCTGCATATGTGGTTATGTGTACGGGTTCAACATGTATTATGTTTGTAATAGGTATTGGTCCATATTGTGATTGGCATACATAGTTGTGTATGTATTCTTTGAGCTTAATACCCACAACGGACATGCAACACTTGCCTACTCTGTTTGTCCTGTGCCCTGCTTGGCCTTTTGGTGCCTGGTCCTGTGGCCGTCATATTTGGTGATTGTTTTCAAAATTTCTAGCAGTGACCCATGAGTAACCAGACACTCCTTCCTTTCCATACACATGTAACATGCTGCTATTCAAATATCCTTGTCTTTGTGTGCCACTTTAACATGGTGTCTCACACCTTCAGCCATCATGTGTTCAGACATTCCTGATGCTGCATCCCCAGTGACACCTCAAAAGCCAGTGGCCAGATTCTGCGACACACACGCCTCCAATATGCTCCAACATCCAGCAATCCATTCTTAAGGCAGACAGCAGATTGTCGGTGCCACAGTTGCACCACATGCATGACAAAGGGAGGACCGTCAGCGCCTGCAACGTGCACAGTGCAAGGCCCAGTCGTCATTGATTGACACAGGTTACACTACCGACTCATGCTCAAACCACCCTCCACACAGTGAACACCAGACAATCATGCACCTGGTATCAGGCAACAACTAAGAGCACACATTACAGCTTCGCAGGCTGTGTGTGCAACTCATACTGCCAACACGGCACTGCCACCCATGACAGTGCATGTCCGTACTGTAGTGTAGTTTCTATATTCCCAATAGGCCTGCGCATTGGTATAACATAAACGATAGTTTAGACGTAGGACTGAGGTCGACTAGGTCTCTATTGAATATGTTAGACTTAATTAGGTATGCCAGCTAGCTTAGAGGTCACTAGAAACTTTCTTGAATGAACAGGAAGGAGTTAACTTTCCCGATTTAGACAAGAAGGGATTAGTTTCTGACAACCGCATAAACATGACAACTTTGCTCCCCCCAGAATAAGGAGTATATCACCAGAGTCGTGTGAAAACAATAGACAGCTATTTCACTCAGTCAATCGTGCATGCTTAGTTTCACCAGAGTGCAGAGAAATAGAGAGACAGGCGTTTTCAATAAAAGTTGTTATTTATTGAGCAGTCTTCTTTCTCATGCAAGAGAAATGAATTGTCACAATTGCAATACTTATCATAAAGTAAAGTGTATACAGTAAAAGGAGTATTATGAAATAATACTGTAAAAGCATTGATATGGTTTCTGAGCCATATGATACTTAAAACGGATAAAATATATACAATACATACAATGATAAAAGTTGACTAAACGTACTCAACTGGTGCTTCTAAAATACGCCTACCCCGGTGTACCTAACCTAAGCCTAGTGCATGGGAAGGAGTAAGTGAGCTGCAGTTTAAGTTAAGTTAGTTTTTGCCAAGAATCTGAATCATGAATTCTCTAAGGATCTAATCAGCTCCGTACCTTGGTTTTAGAATGAAGGAGGTCTTGTATCTCGTTCTCAGGACTCGATCTCCCAGTAACCCGCAAGGGTGACTGGAAACACTGGAGCTGGATTTTCTCGGCAGGAGAAAATACAGCGTCTCTCTAAGTGCGTCAAAATGGGAGGGACGGCTTCCTTCGGCACTCGCATCAGCTGGGCTTTGGGTAAGTAGATAGCCGCTCTGCTCCAAACCACTGTGTGTTGCTTAAGGCAAATGCTGGTATATTTATACCTGGAAGGTGCCGTGTTTGAGGTAAGGTTGGACATAAGACGTCACTAAGAACTGTCCCTCAGAACTGGCAGTTCTTTCAGGACTCTCAGGAGTTCTAGGACAAATCAAAACAAAAGCAGGGGGAATTCCCGGGCTGCTGGAGGTTTGGTTTGTTTAAAGAACGCGTTGTACTTTCTAGGAGTCTAGGGAAGTAGCCTTGCCTTATTTGGACTGCATTGGCTATGACTAAATATGGATATGATTCTTATGCCTTTATAAGGATATGATTTGTTATAACCACATAAGGGCATAAATCGGGAATATTTAATTAGGGTCCTAGATACATTCACAACACCCACTCCACGTATAATGTCCATTATTACTAAATACTAAGCAATATATAAACATATAAGTATGCATGTGTTTTCCAGCCCACCCCAAAATACATGAAATGCATTTGAAATGGTATGGATGCACGAAAATTAGTATTATACTGTACGCTTTCAAGCAGTGGTATCATTCAGAATTTTTTTTGTAGTGCATTATAATCTTCACTGAATGAATCACGAAAATTACATTTATGAAATGGCTCTTAATACAGAAGAGAAGGTCGAGACCATTTCATCACATATTTATACAAGATTGTACATGTGCTAGAGGCTGATTCAAAATATTGTCTCTAGAGTCTCTAAAAATAGAAGTTCTGTTCTCTAAGAATAGTTCTACTTTAAGCAGAGTACCTTGTGCCAAAAAAAAGGGGTAAATATTTTGGAAGTTGAAAAAAATAATTTCGCTTTCATGGGAAAAAAATAGTTTCAAATGTTTTCAGTAGTGTTGTTTATAAAAACTGAAGGCCGAATTCAGAGTTCAGGGAACGCTGTGTGCTCGCTGTTTCAAAAGTTATTCTCGTTGTTAGGAGAGAACATCAAATCAGACAGGCTGGTGAAAAATTTGTCTACAACAGTAGGTGAAAGTTCTACCAAGTTTGAAAAAGCTGAAATAGTGCATATGTGAGAATCCTTGCCATCATGGATTTCTACATCAGCAATGCTCACAGAAGGTTGTACCTGTGTGGTGCCGCTTTCATCTCGTACTTCACCTCCACCTAATCGTAATGGTGAAGTCTCAACGAATGCCGTCATCAAAATAGGTAGCCGCTGGGGACAACACGTTGCATGAGTCGTTACCGGACCAAGCAAAGCATCGATATCCATTGGTACTACTGATGGTAGTGTAAGACAGACGTCCAAAACGCATTCTTCTCCGCATAGCAGACATCGAAGCACAGGTAAGATGCAATCTTGCCAGATTGGTCTGAATGAAAGAAACCAGGTAGTATTCAGATCTCTTAGCCGGGCCTATCCGAGGACTTTAGTGATATGTTTTCGGTATCGTATTGCTAGGATCGTTTCTTCCATCGTAGCATGAGTTTCGTCTGTGACTTGGCTTGCCATATCGGAGCAGAAGGAACAAAAATAAAATTCCTGCAGCGAGTCCCAAAATAAGAGGCAGGCCACCGAATAGATAATGCACAAAATTCGGGAAGATGCCCAGAACTGTTTCAAAGGGTGCTAACAGTCCTGAAAAAATTGTCTTAAATACGTGTGCGATGCCACTGGTATCTGACATGTTTAAGATTTGGCTTAACATTTCTACGAAATGCAGGGGGCAATTTGTCGATAATAGGGTATGTATCTCTGCCGCTGTCCTTGCAACTTGCAGATCATACGTCTCTTCGGACAAGGTTAAAGGCACAGTTGTCTGTAAAAGAATAGACTTCATTCTGCTTAAAGTATCCATTCGAATAGAAGAGATATTCACATAAGGCCATATTGCCGCCTCCATGTCTGGATTGCTGTTTGGATACAATACTTGCATACAACAAATGACTCTGGAAGTAACGCTCACGAGATAGGCTTTTCCTGGCATCATGCCAGAACAGCTGTGGTCACTTATTATAACGTAGCTACCGTTGGAAAGTTGTCTGAAAAAGGGCTCTATCTGTGTAGCAGGGGTGCTGTGCAGATGACATGAAAGGTTGTTTGATGAACCTTTGCAGGCTCCATTCAAGTTAATTCTTTAACACAGAAGTGTACCGCTTAGTGATTTTTTACAATTGTTACCACTAAGAAATACCTCTTTTTTTCCCTTCACTATAACATCTATGTGTATATGGTAAATTCCAGGTTGACTTGATGTATCCTTTACCCAACCTTTCATACAGGCCTGCTGGTATATACTTTTGTCAGTATTGAAACTGAAAAGTTGTTATCGGGATTGTAATGGTGCCATGTATTATCCATTCAATGACAGGTCTTTCTGACATTGTCAATGGTAATCTTTCTAGCTTTTCAATGCTCAGTATCGTATAGTCTGCCCCTCTTTGTGCTAAAGAGATTTGTCTATCAGTAAGGTTAAAGATAGAAAATAATGACGTTATGTTGATTAGACGCCATTGCACATAGCCTGAACTCAGGTTTTGCAACGTCCAGCCTAACTGTACAATAGAACGTAATTGGGATTGACCATGTTGTAACATTAGCATATCCTGTTCTATTATATTAATAGCAGATGATACAATGCTGTCCAGTGAATAGATTCTGGAGGACAGAGTCGTTAACCCATTGTCCACTACAGAAAGTGATTTTTCCAATTTAATACGATCAATTTCTCATATTTTTTCTGCAGTTTCAATTTGTTTTAATTTCCAAGCTTCATTGTAAGCTGCCTATATACCGGCGTATATGAAACGTTTTTGACGCTGTTTGCGAGGTCCCATTATGAAATCTCGCAAGTCAGCACCTTCTTTAAGTAAAGTTAAGTGATGCTTAATTTCAGGAAGTGTGGATCTCTGTAGCCATTCAAGGCATAGTTTTCCTACACTATATGTTGTAACTATCCCTGGATGTTGTCTCTGGGAATACCTTGGGTCTGGCCTATTCTGTTTGAACCCTTGTATTTTGTTCAGGAATCTATCTTGACAGTTATTTGTGTCTGTGGGCCAGATCAACCATTTGTTCCAATCAGGAAGTGTTCTGTTTTTTTTAAAATATAGGACACGTCTAACCCCTCATCTGTAGTGGTGTTTCTATCAGGCATAGGCTTTGATATAGACGGGTTGTTTAAATCTTTTATCTTGGCTAGTCCAAGACAGGTTGTTTGCTGAATGGTGTCTTTCAGGAATATTATTTGTTCTGGGATCATGCAGGCTCTGAATAATGTTTCTAAACCTTGTACCTGCCATGCTTTTGTACCCCAGATGGTTTTTGTCTCAATGTTCTTTTTCCAAAATTCAAACCAAATGTAGAGATTTTTTCAAAAAATTTTTCAGAATAAATCAATTTAGTATTTGTCAACATGTTTTTCATTCCTGTCTTATTTAACATAAAAACGTTTCTGGATCAGTGATGTTAAACCCTGAGAAGTATTGGAATTTCTCATATAATGTTTTTGAACTGCCTTTTGGCGGAGTTGGACAATGTTCCCACTGATTATAACTGAAAACATTTCTAGGATTAGCAGATTTATGCAGATAATGATGCCCAAAGTGGTTGTAGCAATACATTTCTTCATAATTTGATGAACCCTGTAAATAATCGTGTTCTGTAAATGTTGCTGACATTTCTAAATCTGACATCATATTATTAAAATTTTCAAAGTCCCAATCATCAGAGAAAGTAGTAGGTGATACAAAGTCACTTAAGGAGATCTTGAATTGGTGTGGATATTTCAAGAGCTCAACCGGGCCATAGATTTCATAGTCAGTTTTGTCCAATGCTATACCACCAGGTATAGGGATTGCTGTGATGTTCACGGATGATAGTTCTCTTTTTTCGATGTGAGAGGATCTGTGTGGTTTCAGGACCAAGTTGATGTTCTGACTTGCTGTGTCCATTGTACTATATTTTCCATCAATAAATCTACCCAAACTTAAAACCAAGATGTGCCACAGGAGGAGGAAAAGTACACCTAACACAATCCATAATTTAATCCATGGTGAAATTAGATATGTTTCTCTGAGTTGATGAAGAAGCTCTGTGATTTTCTTTTTGAAAGTTTTTGTTGCTGGCTTGTCTCGATGTTCACTTGGATCATCGGAAAAGTCATCAAAGCTGATAAAGTAGCCAGATGCAGTTCTGTCAATTGGTGGAATTGCTTCCGGATTTCCATTGATCTTTGGATTTTCTTTTGTTACATTTGTATAGTCCAAGGCTACATCGTTGTAGACAGGTGTTTCTTGACAAACTGTTGCAATTTGGGTTTCAAGAGGCACAAGTTCCATGGCTTTGTTGCATAGTCCTTTTTTATTCACTGCAGGTTTATCAAATGTGATTAGTCTCTCCATTTGAACCTCTTGGATTGTAGCAAGGTTTGGTCTTGTGATACTTCTTGGGAGTCCATTGGGCCTACTACTTATTATTGGCCACATGGTTGTGGTTTCAAAAGGTCGATTGATGCAACTCGGATCTCCTTTTTACCAGCAAGGGGCGGTAGTACTACTGATCTTGTTCCGCTGACAGCTAAGACAGGTACTGCTTTTCTGTAAGAAGACCCAAATTCCTTCTTCATGCGATCTTTTCTCTGACCAGATCCCCAATCTTTGGAATCCAGACAGGTCTTGCTGGGACAGGTGGTTTTTCTTCAGTGGTCGTCGGCTTTAGCTTTTCGTTACTTAGACTTTTTATTGTTTCCTTCAAGTCCTGTAAAACAGCCAAATGATCTTTGATATCAAAGGTTTTTTGTTTCACCACTGAAGTGTGACAATCCAGATCCAGAATGATCATTCTAGTACCAAATAAAAGTTCATACGGACTGATACCTCCTAGAGAATTTCTTGGCATGTTATTAAGACTACGTTGGACGCTTATTAGATGTTTGACCCACCCGTCTAGGGTCCTAGATACATTCACAACAGTACAAGCAGCTCATGTGCGTTGTTCTGCACACATGCTACTTACAGCAGCACAACATTGGACTCTGTTACCGCATCAACACAACAGCACAACACAAAACCCTCATTACTGTGACCTGGCTGTAAGTAAGACCAAAACACTACTTCTACATTGCCCTCACAGATGGATAGTAGACCACCCACAAGGACGACACCAACTTTCCAGGAGTATGATTGATAATAGTTTGTGAGGTACATCCCCAGAGTGACATACTACACCAAGTACCAATTGTGGTGATGCTCAAAATGTGCAGCTCTGACTTAATTTTAGTTGATTTGCATCAGTAGATCCTCTGCATATGATATCATTTAGACTCTAGACATGGCAATCGATTCAGCCTGCGTGGGAAAGGAAATATTGCCAAAGTATATGTACTCTGAGCAGAGCTCTGCAGCATACCCCACTTGTGTGTTTTGACTAAGGAGTAAATGTTGTAGGTGCGGACCTTACGTGTGCAGTCAGATATTTATGACAATATCCAGTTCAGCACTGAGGAACACACACCTATGGTCTTCATGTGGGTCTGAAGATTGTGATGTCTACGGTGTCAAATGCTGTAGACATGTCGGACTTATATTAACAACAACAAGGGGCCCCAAATCAGTCAGCAGGGGACCTCGGGGAACATACTTATTCAAACAACAGTGGTCCTATGCATTCCATAGTGTATGACCAATAAATATAGACAAAGTCAGATCTATATTTGGAGTGACATGTCCCGCCGGACAGAGGTCCTTCAAGTTTACTTAATAAGCAGTAATTCCAATAAAGCAAAGATACCTTCCACAGTACACCCGCGTGGTACACAAGCCTGTGCCCAACACTAGCGGGGTGGTTACAGATGGTGAGAAATAGAAGGGTTTTTTAAGGCAAACAAGCATTTTTCTGTTCACATTCAAATTATACAGAAAATGTCAGAAAGCACCATTACAGTAGTTAGCAATCAAGTATTTGTATAAGGTGCTAGACAAGTCGACGGCGTTTCGGTCCCCTTAAAGGGTTATGGGGACCATCATCAGGACAATCAATAATTGCCTTAGTCGCTAAAACCTCAAATTGCCTGAAAGGAAAAGAAGTAAAGAAAAAAATAAAATACATACTTTAAGGACAGAATACTAATTATTTTGGAACAAGTGACTCAGTGTGAAGAGTGCATTCAACCGTTTACAAGGTGAGAGTATTTCAGGGTTTCCAAGTGGTCTAGTCGCAGCGCGAGTGAAGATAGTACATGCTCGCAAGTGGGTGTAGAAACGGGGTTGTATTTCAGGGTTTCCCAGTGGTCTAGTCGCAGCGCGAGTGATGATGGTACATGCTCGCAAGTGGGAGTAGAACCGCGGTTGTTCCGCGGTGGAATTAAGGTGCAGAGCAGCGAACTAATGGTCGTAATGGAACAGGCTAGTCAACGCTGTAGTTACGTGCTAGGAACGATGGTTGGTGCCTAATACGGTTGTGCCTGAACGATCTAGGCATTCGGGCGTAGTGACACAATTTGTGAAAAGAGAGTGATACGGAATTCGTGCCTATGTTGCGGCGGTACGTCAAGACAAACACGGCAAGGTGCTTACCAAGGCAGCGTAATGATATTGTTTTGCCGTTAGAATAAACAAAAAGGCCCGGACCAGCAGCCCTACGTAGGGAAAGTAATATTTAAAGTTAATGTGATTAATACCAAAGTCACGGCAAGGAACGAGTGACATGCAATGATTCTTACCCAAATAAGCTGTGGGTTGCCGCGTTACACAATCGTAATCGGGCGACGCCAGGGTAAGCCTGTTGAGAAAGAGGGGAAAATAAGAACCTAGTACGCAACGCTCAATCCAGGGAGCGGTGCCCTCGGCTGCTGGTGACTCACCGTTTAAATCGGTCTTGGAAGTGTTCCCTGGCGTGCTCGTGCAATCGAACAAGGAAGTAAAAAAGGAGTGAGAGGACGCTGATTGGTCAGTGTGAGTGAGGCCTTGGGCATAGACATAGACGAGGGGTGCACGTTGTGGCGGCGATCTTGGGAGATGTGTATTTACAGTGGTGCATAGTACAAAGTGACAATTTTATAAAACATTGATCAGCACATTTTAAGAAAACGGGAGTCATACAAGTGCATAGTGCGTTGCACAGAGTCTCTTAGACACCAACGTTTCATGAGTGTCAAAAGGAGTTCAAATTAGAGCAGTCCATTCCTCCTGCAGGTTCAGACCAGAATTCAGACTGTCCGTTTTCAAAATCCATTTCAATTCCTCTCTGTTGAGCATACGGGTCAGGTCGCCGCCCCTGGGTGGTATGATGACTTGTGTGATCACAGTCCAACGGATCTCGTTTTCAGTATGTCCTTTGTCTACAAAATGTTCAACCAGGGGTGCATTTAGTGTTTTGCACCTAATGCGGCTGCGATGTTGAGATATTCGCAGCTTAATTTTCTGTTTTGTCTGGCCCACATATATTAGATTACACGGACAGAAGATTGCATAAATGATGTTACAACTGTTGCAGTTAGTAAAGATGCGCAGTTCATTTCTCACATCTTTATATACAAATTCTTTACAGTTAATTGAGAAATCAGATATCACACAAGACCCACATTTGGAATGACCACGTAGACGGGGTAATGACCAATGATCATGAAGTGTAGTGTTTTTCCCATTCATAGGGGGTAAAGCTGCCCTTACCAGTTGGTCCTTAAGATTTTTGCTTTTCTTGAAAGCGAAGAGGGGAGTTCCCCAGTTGAGGGGACCTGAGTTCAATATGTGCCAGTTCTTTTTTATACTCTGTTTCACACGGTTGGATATGGTGGAGAAGGTGGTGACACATACTATTTTCTCAGAAGTTTCTTTGGGTTTGGGTTCCAGAAGAGTGTCCCGGGGACAATACCAGGCTCTTTTCATTTAGTTTTTTATTAGGCGCCTAGGGTAGCCTCTAGTCCTGAGCTTATCGAATAGGATATTAGCCTCAATGAAATAATCCTCTTTCTTAGAACAGTTTCTTCTTAGTCTGAGGAATTGTGAATACGGCAAACTGTCCTTTAAGGCCCTGGGGTGACAGCTGTTGTAACTAAGCAGGGTGTTTCTTTCCGTTGGTTTACGGAAAAGGGACGTGTATAATATCCCATCATGGTGTTGGATGGTCAAATCTAGGAAGGGAATGCTATTTTTGCTATGGGTCAGAGTAAAAGTGAGGCCATTGCAATTGATATTCAACCAGTGTAAGAGTCCTGGGAAATCTTCAGTAGAGCCACCCCAGATTAAGAAGATATCGTCTATGTAGCGCTTCCAAGTGTGTAGTCCCTGATGGAATGGGTTACTACTAGAAAGAATGGTATTAGTTTCCAGCCAATCCATATAGAGGATCGCTAGAGTGGGGGCAAAAATCGCCCCCATGGAAGTGCCACGCACCTGCTGGTAATATTGTGAGTCATAGATAAAAAAGTTTTGGGTGAGGCAGATCTCAAAGAGTTGTATTATGAACAGAGTGGGTACCCTATGGGGACGTGTCCTGGTGTTAAGTATGCTTTCCATGACGAGTAATGAGTCTTTCTGAGGAATATTAGTGTATAGAGACTCTACGTCTAATGTGCATAGAGTCTCATTTTCAGGATTAAAGGGATAGTTTTCAATGAAATTAATCATATACATGCTGTCTCTGATATAACATTCAGTTACCGGCACAAAGTCCTTCAGGAAGAAGTTGACAGAATGGCCCAGTGGTTCTAACACCGAACCAAAACCAGACACTGTTGGCCTACCCGGGGGGTTATCCATTCTTTTGTGGATTTTTGGCAACGTGTAGATCACGGGGGTTCTGGGATTAGTAATGTTCAGGAAATTATATTCATGTTTGCTTATAAAACCATTCTCCAGCACTTCCATGGTGATGACTTTAATTAAGTTTTGAATATCTTTGGTGGGGTTACAGGGCAATCTACAATAATGGTCAGTGTTGGATACCTGACGTTGGAGCTCACTTTTATAGTTCTCAATGTCTTGCAGAACTATCCCACCACCTTTATCCGCTGATTTAATAATCAACTTGCCATTGTTTTTGAGGGTACTGATTGCTGATTTTTCTTCCAGAGAGATATTGTAGGGTATGAAGAGATGGGATTTCTCCATATTGGAGATTTCCTTAAGAATAACTGCGGTTCTACGCCCACTTGCGAGCATGTACCATCATCACTCGCGCTGCGACTAGACCACTGGGAAACCCTGAAATACAACCGCGTTTCTACACCCACTTGCGAGCATGTACTATCTTCACTCGCTCTGCGACTAGACCACTTGGAAACCCTGAAATACTCTCACCTTGTAAACGGTTGAATGCACTCTTCACACTGAGTCACTTGTTCCAAAATAATTAGTATTCTGTCCTTAAAGTATGTATTTTATATTTTTCTTTACTTCTTTTCCTTTCAGGCAATTTGAGGTTTTAGCGACTAAGGCAATTATTGATTGTCCTGATGATGGTCCCCATAACCCTTTAAGGGGACCGAAACGCCGTCGACTTGTCTAGCACCTTATACAAATACTTGATTGCTAACTACTGTAATGGTGCTTTCTGACATTTTCTGTATAATTTGAATGTGAACAGAAAAACGCTTGTTTGCCTTAAAAAAACCTTCTATTTCTCACCATCTGTAACCACCCCGCTAGTGTTGGGCACAGGCTTGTGTACCACACGGGTGTACTGTGGAAGGTATCTTTGCTTTATTGGAATTACTGCTTATTAAGTAAACTTGAAGGACCTCTGTCCGGCTGGACATGCCACTCCAAATATAGATCTGACTTTGTCTATATTTATTGGTCATACACTATGGAATGCATGGGACCACTGTTGTTTGAATAAGTAGACATGTCGGACAGCACCAATGCCACTTTGGAAGCTCCATCTACCTCCCAGCGTATAGAGTCTGCCATTTGTACGAGGGCCACCTGTGTAGTGTGGGTGGGATAGAGGCTGGATAGTGATACCCCCTCATCCACCACCAAGCCCACCACCCCTGCCACCCCCACATGCGCCAGTCGCATGATCGCCTGGTCCAACGTCAGTTACAAACACACCATGAAGCACATGTACTCCATCCAATCTGGATCCCCATCTGACCCATGTCCCCATCATGTTTTAAACAGGCAAGCACAGCCATCGCACACCATCTCCAAAAAACTATCAACATCTCCTTCAAGACTGCAACCTTTACGGAGAGCTGTCAGCACACCAAGATCAACACCCTACTGAAGTAACACAAGGCAGGCCCAAATGACTTAAGTAACTTTCAGACCATCTCCTTGCTCACTTTCCCCACAAAAGTCACGGCGAAGATTGTCAACAGACAGCTGACCCGTTACCTAGTAGACAACGACATCTTGGTCCCATCACAGTCCAGGTTTTGCAGCAACCACAGCACTGAGACGGCCTTCATAACCACCACCAACGACATCTGGATCCTGATGGACAAAGGAGGACCAGCCACACTCATCCTTCTGGACCTATCAGCAGCCTTCAATACGGTCTGCCACTGCACCCTAACAGCACGCCTCCATGACGCTACAATACAAGAGATGGCCCTGGCCTGGACCACATCCTTTCTCTCCAGCAGTAACCCGAATGTACGCCTCACTAACTTCTGCTCCAAGACCACCAAGATCTTCTACGGCATCCCACAGGGATCATCCCTCAGCCCAGTACAGTTCTATATCTACATGGTACCACTCAGCCACATTGCTCATCAACACAGCCTCAACATCATGTCCGCCAACAACACCCAAATGGTCATATCACTCACCAGAGATACGTCCACAGGGGAATGAAGGTCATAGCAGGACGGATTATGGACAGCAGGCTGGAGCAGAATTCTGACAAGACGAAGGTCCTCAGCAACACCCCATCAGCCTGGGAACGACTCATGTTGGGCAACATTTCTAGGAACAGGCCCAGCACCCACCAACCATGCACACAACCTGGGGTTCATCCTCAAATCCGCACTCTCCATGACCGAGCAAGTCAATGCTGTCTCCACATCATGCTTCTACACCCTGCGATAGCTCTGCCGGATCTTCAAAAGTATCCCCTCCAACACAAGTTATAACATCACCCAGGTACTCGTCACCAGCAGACTGGAGTGCGGGAACACCCTCTATGCAGGAACATCAACCAAGCTCCGGAGACAGCTGCAACACATCCTGAATGCCTAGGCACGACTGATCCTCAACGCCCCCCAACACAGTGACATCACACACCAACTGAGAGGCCTGCATTGGCTCCCCGTCAACAACAGGATCACCTTCAAACTCCACATCCACACCCAAAAAGCCCTACACAACGCCGTACCAACATACCTCAATGACTGACTCAGCTTCTACATCCCTTCCCGCAGCCTCTGCTCTGCTAACCTTGCCCTCGCCACTGTTGAACGCATCCTGAAATCCACTGCCGGAGGCTGATCCTTCTCCCACCTCGCCACCAAGACCTGGAACACTCTCCCAAACAAACTACATCAGACCTAGGAGCTGTTGCCTTTCACAAGACCTCTAATAAAAGAGAGAGGGACCCTCTACCAAAGGGATGGGGTACCAACTGTTGACTATGTCAAAAAATAATTTCCCTTTGAACAAATAAATCAGAACAAGATGACATAACATACAACAATAATCCAGGCAACCTCAGAGCAGAGCAATAGTGAACCAAATTCTGA
The DNA here is from genome assembly GCF_964263255.1 of Lissotriton vulgaris. Taxonomy (NCBI): domain Eukaryota; kingdom Metazoa; phylum Chordata; class Amphibia; order Caudata; family Salamandridae; genus Lissotriton; species Lissotriton vulgaris. Next base: position 218,153 of record NW_028253634.1, on the reverse strand, counting down.
AACAGCAAATAAATTCCAAATATACAGTTTTATTTGATAATTAAAAAGCAATAAAAACAAGTTAAAAAGTGTATGTAAATCACGGGAAAACAGACAATATGTGGAACACAAAATATTCTAAATTCATCACACAAGTTCCTAAACCTAAACTAAGGGAGAGACTCAAAAGGAATTATTCAGCGTCAGTCAGAATAGTCCTTGAGTTCTACAGTGAATTCTCTCCCCCAATCCTCAACGCGTTTCGACGGGCCAAGTGTAATGCAGCCGTCTTCTTCAGGAGAAATATTATCTGTCTTCCCCAGATAACTTAAAAAGAGGACGTAATAGTCTCAAGCGGGGTCGATAGCTCCCGAATTTTTAGTTAGAAGTGCTTCCTGCCGCTTAGCCGTCTCATAGATAAATCGTTTTAAGAAGTTTAGCTAAAACGGAGACCAACTAGTGACTTAATGAGCCAATTCATCCGTGAATGGGGCTGCCTTCGTCTTCCCACTCGATTCTACACCACGGAGAGCACACGCGGGAGGCTGTTTGGTCCCTTTTTAAAGAAGCAGTGTATATATATTTTTTAACGAGTGGGAAGACGAAGGCAGCCCCATTCACGGATGAATTGGCTCATTAAGTCACTAGTTGGTCTCCGTTTGGGAAGTTTTAATAATACAATACCCATCTACCGCGTGCAAGCAAGAGATCTTGACTTCATCAGAGTTACTCACGACGAGGAGACTGATATACTTCTCTGGTGAAACGACCCTATATAACAATCTTGGATAGGACTGCACAGAATTAGCTAAACTTCTTAAAACGATTTATCTATGAGACGGCTAAGCGGCAGGAAGCACTTCTAACTAAAAATTCGGGAGCTATCGACCCCGCTTGAGACTATTACGTCCTCTTTTTAAGTTATCTGGGGAAGACAGATAATATTTCTCCTGAAGAAGACGGCTGCATTACACTTGGCCCGTCGAAACGCGTTGAGGATTGGGGGAGAGAATTCACTGTAGAACTCAAGGACTATTCTGACTGACGCTGAATAATTCCTTTTGAGTCTCTCACTTAGTTTAGGTTTAGGAACTTGTGTGATGAATTTAGAATATTTTGTGTTCCACATATTGTCTGTTTTCCAGTGATTTACATACACTTTTTAACTTGTTTTTATTGCTTTTTAATTATCAAATAAAACTGTATATTTGGAATTTATTTGCTGTTTCAGAATTTGGTTCACTATTGCTCTGCTCTGAGGTTGCCTGGATTATTGTTGTATGTTATGTCATCTTGTTCTGATTTATTTGTCCAAAGGGAAATTCTTTTTTGACATAGCCTTTCACAAGACTCCTCAATACCTGGCTCTTCGATCAGTAGCAGCCCCCTCCCCTCCACCCAGTGCCTTCAAACCATCACAGGTATGTAGCGCACTTTAGAAATCTCCTGTTTGATTGATTGTTTGTGAGTGTCACTGTCAACTACGGGCAGATCTTCATACTCCTCAGCCACACTCAGTAGATACTCCACAACCACAACCAAAAATATACTAATATGGACGTCTCCCATCCAACACCGCGTTGCCTGTAGTGCGCCCAGCCACCCTTGCCCTGGACAACATTCATCACTTCCACAGTACAACTGCACAAGGCTGATAGATTTCCCACATCAAGAAAAATACCGGGTAGTCCCTCCCTGGACACCAACACATTACCCATGACCTGTACACCTTCATGAGACTCTTATGTAACTGTCTGTCAGAGCAGTATGGCAACCCCCCCCCCTCAGCAGTTAATAACCATCAGGTGTGAGTACTTACCACAATGGATGTAGTTAATCATACATTGTGACCTATGTGTGTCCCCAACCAGATTCAGATCCCAGTGTATGTATTGCTTGTGTTTGTTCGACACTCTAGCATACTTTGACATATCCCACCATGTATGTTGTTGACTCTGGGGGGAAAATACTTCAACATCAATACCTATTGTGTTATAATTATTTTATTCTACATCTTGGGAGTGAAAGGTGAGTAGGTGTTAGGTGCTGTACAAAAATGTGGGGAATCCATAGCTCACAGAAGGAGATGTGATGCCTTGCAGTTTCAGTCAACAGAGTCCAGAACACAGTGTATGGCATCATTGGTGAGACTGCGACCAGCAAGTCCATGTGGGAGAGTGTGACAGTCAATAGGGTGTTGCTGTTGCACGGAAAGGCAATATGCCAGACCAGGTGACCTGGGAGATGTGCATGGCCCTCTGCCTCTCAACGTCTTTTCTGTGGACGACCTGCCTTCTTTGTGGGACCCTCATATGCAAGCCTTGATGATGCGTGGGACTCTCCGTTGGATGTATTCACCTCCTACTCCCTCCCTGTGTGTGTTGCCAGTGTTTGCCTGGATGTTTGTGGCTTAGTGACACAGGGAGGGTGGTGCATGTTGTCAGCAATCCGACGGAGTGAAAGGCAGATGTCCCTCTGCACCGCCAAGAGCTCAACCAGTCTTGCCTCCATCTGTCCTTGGTGTACTAGTTGACTGGCGTGTTGCTCGGCCTGCTGGTTTTTCAAAGCAATGAGGGCCCCCACTCCCTGGCTGAACTCCCTGGTATCCCGCCGGTATCCCTGCATGATGTTTCTGAGTTCAGACATACCGGGCCCGTCAGCTTGCTGGTCAGGTTTTCGCCTCCGAATTGAGCCACTCCGACCACCCCTGCCCACATGAGCCTGGCCTGCTGTTGTGTAATTGCAGAAAAGTGGTCGGCTATGCAACATTTCATAAAACAAACTTTGCAATGAATGCTTGAAGTGGTACACAAAATAAAGGAAATTAGAAGACTGAATTTTAATTCAGCTGTATGCAATAATGTTAATTTCATTCACATATGATGTATCTCTCATTTCATCACATACAGTGTAATAAGTAACATAGTTCATATAATAATCAGATATTATAGTGCTCAGTAGGTGCAAAAGAAAAGGGTTCAAACAAATAGGGTAGGGTGTGGTTGGAATAGACGAAGGGACAAAGAAAAGGAATTGTGTCCTGTGAACAATTCTAAATCAATCTAAGAGCATTTCCAGTCTCAAATAGATCACAAGGTTCCCTAAAAAACATTACACGAGAGCCATCTATGGCTAATTATAATTTGAGCGTGTATGTTGAAGAAAAAACTGTCGACGTTTCGACCCCCGTGGTAAGGGCAAGTTATTCCTCAGTTTGGGGTCTTCATCAGGACTATAAGGGTTGTGAGCACCTATGGGAATAAATATGAATGTCACTCAGTTGATAGTTTAAAGAGGGGCGTCTATGAATGACCCACAACCATGTGTACCTACATTGGTTTTGGCGTTGTTGTTGTCCCAGTTAGGTTGGAGACTTGCGCCGTTATCTTGATTCTATGGGAAAAATGCCCAATTAGGAAGGATAATGACGGACATCCTATTATGAGTGAGTGTCTAGTGTGGCAAAGACACTTACTGTGTGTTCTGCTCCGGGAGGGAACTGAAGGTCCGGGTCGTGCCTGGTAACGACGTGGATCAATGGAAAACGGTGTAGATCAGTCACACCATCTGAAAGTAATTGAAGAGGTGATTGATTTAGAATTGTTCACAGGACACAATTCCTTTTCTTTATCCCTTCGTCTATTCCAACCACACCCTACCCTATTTGTTTGAGCCCTTTTCTTTTGCACCTACGGAGCACTATAATATGTGATTATTATATGAACTATGTTACTTATTACACTGTGTGTGATGAAATGAGAGATACATCATATGTGAATGAAATTAACATTATTGCATACAGCTGAATTAAAATTCAGTCTTCTAATTTCCTTTATTTTGTGTACCACTTCAAGCATTCATTGCAAAGTTTGTTTTATGAAATGTTGCATAGCCGACCACTTTTCTGCAATTACACTATGACCCAGGTCGGTTAGTATCAAGGGTTTACCCCGTTATTACTTACCATGGCCTGCTGTTGTGGGCACATCGGGTCGACGGGACCCCTATGGGTTGACAGTGGTCGTGTTGTCTGCCTCCTCCTGGGTGTCCGCCGAACCTTTTCCCTCATTGTCAGACTGGCTCAGTTGTGGATTGTGTGCAGGGCTCCAAGCTTTCTGCTGGGATGTGGCAGGAGTAGGTGTGGTGGTTGGCGCAGATGCCCCTGATCCAGCTGCTGCACGGGTTTGGGATTCAGAGGTGCCAGGTTGGTCTGTTTCATCCGTGAAGTGATGAGAGGCATCGCTGTTGGTGGGATCTGGGTCCTGTGGAGCCTGGGACTGTGATCCTTCTCCCCTTGGTCAGGGGTAGATTGTGCACGTTGCCCTGTGTGTGAGAGACAGAAGATGTTAATTGCATTCAATGCCAAAATAATAATTTTCATATACATTTTCGTTGTCACTGTTACACCTGTTTTAGATTTTTCACACTATTCAGTGGTGGTGTCAGATTGATTTGTGTTCAGGACACATCTTAATGTGAGGGTTCATTTACATTGAATGGCGCTGGCAGGCATTTCAGCAGTGATTTGAGAATCATAGTGCACCACACCTATGCCAACATGGATTCAACACTTTCACACTGTGAATTCCCATAGTGTGATAACAGTACAGGTGTATCCCGCATCTGTGCCATGGAAGTGGCACATTGCTTGAGTTGTGTCGCTGGTGCAACGCTGATCCAGCAATGCTCTGTGCAGCCCTATCTGCACAATGCTGTGCCAATCCTTACGTCTGCTTCAGGCACGCACATGTTTTTGAGGCAGCATGCGCATGAAAGTGGCTGAGTGAAATTGGTAATATTTAATTCAGCCACTTTTGAGAGGTGTTGCTGTGCTGTGACAGGCAGCCAATGCACACCACCACACCACAGCCACACCATGTCCAGTCCACATACTTCTGCAGCAGGGCTTTAGCACGTGACACATCTCCCATGTGCATCACCGTGTCAATACCCAACACCATTGCATTAATATTTGTACATCCGCTGTGTGAGTAACGTGTAGATATGGCATTGTGGTATAAGTGCAAGTGACTTGGGAATCAGGCCTGTGTATGTTTTGGCTTAGATGCTTCATCAAATCTGTATTTGTGATGTTACATGAGGGTGGTGACAGTGTAACACTACATTGCCTGTCCCAACTCGCTATGTTTATGTAAAGGGGTGTGTGTGACAGGCTGTGCTGGTGGTTTGAGTGTGCATTGGAACTGTGCCTCACTCATGGTGTGGCTGTCCCCCCATGGACCATGGTGCCATGACCATGTTTGTGAGTTCCGGTTTAAGATATCTGACCTTGTTGTTAATGTTTGCAATGGTCACAGGATGTCCTTTTGCACCATACACCATGGCCCAGTGTCAGCTATGTTGTCAGTACTTTCTCACTCCCTGTACATTGAGCAAGGTCGATGGGTGTGTACCTGGTCCATATGGGATGCTTGAAATTGGGCTTGTGCGTACACAGTAGTGGTGATAGGGTTGTTCTTAGTTTCAGCTTCTAGGCCATCCCCCTTGCAGCCTTCTGGCCCTGAGCCTTGCACCCACCCCCATGCTATTGACCAGTGGTAGGAGTCATATCCACACCCTCCTCCTATGTCTGGGAACTGCTGGGAGTCATACGCACACCCTCCTCCTATGTCTGGGCACTGCTGGGAGTCATATGCACACCACCCTCCTATGTCTGGGCACTGCTGGGAGTCCAATCCAGCACCCCTCCTATGTATGGGCACTGATGGGAGTCATACGCACACCCCCTCCTATGTCTGGGCACTGCTGGGAGTCCTATCCAGCCACCCCTCCTATATCTGGGCACTGCTGGGAGTCCTATCCAGCCACCCCTCCTATGTCTGGGCACTGCTGGGAGTCATACGCACACCCCCCTCCTATGTCTGGGCACTGTTGGGAGTCCAGTCCAGCCCCCCCTCCTATGTCTGGACACTGCTGGGAGTCATACGCACACCCCCTGCTATGTCTGGGCACTGCTGGGAGTCCAATCCAGCCCCCCCTCCTATGTCTGGGCACTGCTGGGAGTCCTATCCAGCAACCCCTCCTATGTCTGGGCACTGCTGGGAGTCCAATCCAGCCCCCCCTCCTATGTCTGGGCACTGCTGGGAGTCATCCGCACACCCCCCTCCTATGTCTGGGCACTGCTGGGAGGCCAATCCAGCCCCCTCCTATGTCTGGGCACTGCTGGGAAGCCAATCCAGCCCCCCTCCTATGTCTGGGCACTACTGGGAGTCATACGCACACCCCCCCTCCTATGTCTGGGCACTGCTGGGAGTCATACGCACACCCCCACCTATGTCTGGGCACTGCTGGGAGTCATACGCACACCCTCCTCCTATGTCTGGGCACTGCTGGGAGTCATACGCACACCCATCTCCTATTTCTGGGCACTGCTGGGAGTCATACGCACACCCCCTCCTATGTCTGGGCTCGGCTGGGAGTCCAATCCAGCCCCTCCTATGTCTGGGCACTGCTGGGAGTCATACGCACACCCATCTCCTATGTCTGGGCACTGCTGGGAGTCATATGCACACCCCCCTCCTATGTCTGGGAAATGCTGGGAGTTCAATCCAGCCCCCCTCCTATGTCTGGGCACTGCTGGGAATCATACGCACCCCCCCTCCTATGTCTGGGTACTGCTGGAAGTCCAATCCAGCCCCCCTCCTATGTCTGGGCACTCCTGGGAGTCCTATCCAGCCCCCCTCCTATGTCTGGGCACTGCTGGGAGTCATACGCACACCCCCTCCTATGTCTGGGCACTGCTGGGAGTCTAATCCAGCCCCCCTCCTATGTCTGGGCACAGCTGGGAGTCTTATCCAGCCACCCCTCCTATGTCTGGGCACTGCTGGGAGTCCAACCAGACCCCCTCCTATGTCTGGGCACTGCTGGGAGTCCAAACCAGACCCCCTCCTAAGTCTGGGCACTGCTGGGAGTCCAATCCAGCCCCCCCTCCTATGTCTGGGCACTGCTGGGAGTCATACGCACACCCCCCTTCTATGTCTGGGCACTGATGGGAGTCCAATCCTGCCCCCCCTCCTAGGTCTGGGCACTGCTGGGAGTCATACGCACACTCCCCTCCTATGTCTGGGCACTGCTGGGAGATATATGCACACCCCCCTCCTATGTCTGGGCACTGCTGGGAGTCATATGCACACCCTCCTCTGATGTCTGGGCACTGCTGGGAGTCATACGCACCCCCCCTATGTATGGGCACTGCTGGGAGTCCAATCCAGCCCCCTCCTATGTCTGGGCACTGCTGGGAGTCATATGCACACCCCCTCCTATGTCTGGGCACTGCTGGGAGTCCTATCCAGCCACCCCTCCTATGTCTGGGCACTGCTGGGAGTCCTCTCGAGCCACCCCTCCTATGTCTGGGCACTGCTGGGAGTCATATGCACACCCCCCTCCTATGTCTGGGCACTGCTGGGAGTCCAATCCAGCCCCCCTCCCTATGTCTGGGCACTGCTGGGAGTCATATCCAGCCACCCCTCCTTTGTCTGGGCACTGCTGGGAGTCCAATTCAGCCCCCCTCCTATGTCTGGGCACTGCTGGGAGTCCTATCCAGCCACCCCTCCTATGTCTGGGCACTGCTGGGAGTCCAATCTAGCCCCCCTCCTATGTCTGGGCACTGCTGGGAGTCATACGCACACCCCCCTCCTATGTCTGGGCACTGCTGGGAGTCCAATCCAGCCCCCCCTCCTATGTCTGGGCACTGCTGGGAGTCCTATCCAGCCACCCCTCCTATATCTGGGCACTGCTGGGAGTCCTATCTACACCCCCTCCTATATCTGGGCACTGCTGGGAGTCCTATCTACACCCCCTCCTATGTCTGGGCACTGCTGGGAGTCCAATCCAGCCCCCCCTTCTATGTCTGGGCACTGCTAGGAGTCATACGCACACCCCCCTCCTATGTCTGGACACTGCTGGGAGTCCTTTCCAGCCACCCCTCATGTGTCTGGCTAATGCTGGTGGTCCACCCAAGTTACATGAGTTGTTTGTATACTCACCAGGCTCCATGACTCCTGCAATTCCATGAACTTCCACCAGTGGTAGCAGGGCCATGACCTTCTCCTCCCAGGGCTGGTACTGTACTGGTCTGCGGGGACCACCACCTCCGGTGTGGTGAGCGTTGGCGTAGTCCTCATCCATCTTGAGCTTGACCATCCTCCGCACATCCTACCACCTGGCCTGGCAATCCTTCCTGGTGCGCCTGATGGGTGCAACAGCATTCACCCTATCGACGATCCTCTCCCACATGCGTGTTTTCTCCGCTATGCTGGTCTGTCTGACCAATGTACCAAACAGCTGTGGCTCAACTCTGATGACTTCATCAGCAAGGATCATCATCTCCTGGTTAGTGAACTTTGGATTCTTTGGTGTAGTCATGTTGTGGGGCAAATGTGTTTGGGGAAGTGACAGTGTGTATGGATGGGGTGTGGGTCAGAATGTGAAGGGGGTGTGTGGGTCTGAATATGATTGTAGGTATGTGTGAAGGTGGATGTGTGCAGTTGTTGGTGTGTTGTCCGTCTCTGTCAAAAAATGGTTATGTTGCAAAAGCTGATGGTTTGTGGGTGTGGGCCCTTTTTATTGGTCCATTAGTGGGTGTGGCTTATTTTGAATTTTTGGGTGGGAGTATCATAAGGGGTAGGTCTGAGTTGGGCCCTCTGTTTGCCATTTTTGATCTGGCCAGGACATTGCTTGGTACACAGGAGATATGTTTAGTGGTGTTGTGTGACTCTTTTGAACACTCCTTGTGCTTTTTTTGGGTACTTGTCTATTTTTTGAGGGGGGCTTAGAATCGTACTTTATTGTGTGGCTCTCTCATACGCGACGTATAGGCGGGGTACACGTGTACTTTCTCACTCCCTGTACATTGAGCAAGGTCCATGGGTGTGTACCTGGTCCATATGGGATGCTTGAAATTGGGCTTGTGCGTACACAGTAGTGGTGATAGGGTTGTTCCTAGTTTCAGCTTCTAGGCCATCCCCCTTGCAGCCTTCTGGCCCTGAGCCTTGCACCCACCCCCATGCTATTGACCAGTGGTAGGAGTCATATCCACACCCTCCTCCTATGTCTGGGCACTGCTGGGAGTCATACGCACACCCTCCTCCTATGTCTGGGCACTGCTGGGAGTCCAATCCAGCACCCCTCCTATGTCTGGGCACTGATGGGAGTCATACGCACACCCCCTCCTATGTCTGGGCACTGCTGGGAGTCCTATCCAGCCACCCCTCCTATATCTGGGCACTGCTGGGAGTCCTATCTAGCCACCCCTCCTATGTCTGGGCACTGCTGGGAGTCATACGCACACCCCCCTCCTATGTCTGGGCACTGTTGGGAGTCCAGTCCAGCCCCCCCTCCTATGTCTGGACACTGCTGGGAGTCATACGCACACCCCCTGCTATGTCTGGGCACTGCTGGGAGTCCAATCCAGCCCCCCCTCCTATGTCTGGGCACTGCTGGGAGTCCTATCCAGCAACCCCTCCTATGTCTGGGCACTGCTGGGAGTCCAATCCAGCCCCCCCTCCTATGTCTGGGCACTGCTGGGAGTCATCCGCACACCCCCCTCCTATGTCTGGGCACTGCTGGGAGGCCAATCCAGCCCCCTCCTATGTCTGGGCACTGCTGGGAGGCCAATCCAGCCCCCCTCCTATGTCTGGGCAATACTGGGAGTCAAACGCACACCCCCCCTCCTATGTCTGGGCACTGCTGGGAGTCATACGCACACCCCCTCCTATGTCTGGGCACTGCTGGGAGTCATACGCACACACTCCTCCTATGTCTGGGCACTGCTGGGAGTCATACACACACCCATCTCCTATTTCTGGGCACTGCTGGGAGTCATACGCACACCCCCTCCTATGTCTGGGCTCGGCTGGGAGTCCAATCCAGCCCCTCCTCCTATGTCTGGGCACTGCTGGGAGTCATATGCACACCCCCCTCCTATGTCTGAGAAATGCTGGGAGTTCAATCCAGCCCCCCTCCTATGTCTGGGCACTGCTGGGAATCATACGCACCCCCCCTCCTATGTCTGGGCACTCCTGGGAGTCCTATCCAGCCACCCCTCCTATGTCTGGGCACTGCTGGGAGTCATACGCACACCCCATCCTATGTCTGGGCACTGTTGGGAGTCCAGTCCAGCCCCCCCTCCTATGTCTGCGCACTGCTGGGAGTCATACGCACACCTCCTGCTATGTCTGGGCACTGCTGGGAGTCCAATCCAGCCCCCCCTCCTATGTCTGGGCACTGCTGGGAGTCCTATCCAGCAACCCCTCCTATGTCTGGGCACTGCTGGGAGTCATCCGCACACCCCCCTCCTATGTCTGGGCACTGCTGGGAGGCCAATCCAGCCCCCTCCTATGTCTGGGCACTGCTGGGAGTCATATGCACACCCCCCTCCTATGTCTGGGCACTGCTGGGAGTCCAATCCAGCCCCCCCTCCTATGTCTGGGCACTGCTGGGAGTCCTATCCAGCAACCCCTCCTATGTCTGGGCACTGCTGGGAGTCCAATCCAGCCCCCCCTCCTATGTCTGGGCACTGCTGGGAGTCATCCGCACACCCCCCTCCTATGTCTGGGCACTGCTGGGAGGCCAATCCAGCCCCCCTCCTATGTCTGGGCACTGCTGGGAGGCCAATCCAGCCCCCCTCCTATGTCTGGGCAATACTGGGAGTCAAACGCACACCCCCCCTCCTATGTCTGGGCACTGCTGGGAGTCATACGCACACCCCCTCCTATGTCTGGGCACTGCTGGGAGTCATACGCACACACTCCTCCTATGTCTGGGCACTGCTGGGAGTCATACACACACCCATCTCCTATTTCTGGGCACTGCTGGGAGTCATACGCACACCCCCTCCTATGTCTGGGCTCGGCTGGGAGTCCAATCCAGCCCCTCCTCCTATGTCTGGGCACTGCTGGGAGTCATATGCACACCCCCCTCCTATGTCTGGGAAATGCTGGGAGTTCAATCCAGCCCCCCTCCTATGTCTGGGCACTGCTGGGAATCATACGCACCCCCCCTCCTATGTCTGGGCACTCCTGGGAGTCCTATCCAGCCACCCCTCCTATGTCTGGGCACTGCTGGGAGTCATACGCACACCCCCTCCTATGTCTGGGCACTGTTGGGAGTCCAGTCCAGCCCCCCCTCCTATGTCTGCGCACTGCTGGGAGTCATACGCACACCTCCTGCTATGTCTGGGCACTGCTGGGAGTCCAATCCAGCCCCCCCTCCTATGTCTGGGCACTGCTGGGAGTCCTATCCAGCAACCCCTCCTATGTCTGGGCACTGCTGGGAGTCATCCGCACACCCCCCTCCTATGTCTGGGCACTGCTGGGAGGCCAATCCAGCCCCCCTCCTATGTCTGGGCACTGCTGGGAGGCCAAGCCAGCCCCCTTCCTATGTCTGGGCACTACTGGGAGTCATACGCACACCCCCCCTCCTATGTCTGGGCACTGCTGGGAGTCATACGCACACCCCCTCCTATGTCTGGGCACTGCTGGGAGTCATACGCACACCCTCCTCCTATGTCTGGGCACTTCTGGGAGTCATACGCACACCCATCTCCTATGTCTGGGCACTGCTGGGAGTCATACGCACACCCCCTCCTATGTCTGGGCTCGGCTGGGAGTCCAATCCAGCCCCTCCTCCTATGTCTGGGCACTACTGGGAGTCATATGCACACCCCCCTCCTATGTCTGGGAAATGCTGGGAGTTCAATCCACCCCCCTCCTATGTCTGGGCACTGCTGGGAGTCATACGCACCCCCCTCCTATGTCTGGGCACTGCTGGAAGTCCAATACAGCCCCCCCTCCTATGTCTGGGCACTCCTGGGAGTCCTATCCAGTCACCCCTCCTATGTCTGGGCACTGCTGGGAGTCATACGCACACCCCCTCCTATGTCTGGGCACTGCTGGGAGTCTAATCCAGCCCCCCCTCCTATGTCTGGGCACAGCTGGGAGTCTTATCCAGCCACCCCTCCTATGTCTGGGCACTGCTGAGAGTCCAATCCAGACCCCCTCCTATGTCTGGGCACTGCTGGGAGTCCAATCCAGACCCCCTCCTATGTCTGGGCACTGCTGGGAGTCCAATCCAGCCCCCCTCCTATGTCTGGGCACTGCTGAGAGTCATATGCACACCCCCCTACTATGTCTGGGCACTGCTGGGAGATATATGCACACCCCCCTCCTATGTCTGGGCACTGCTGGGAGTCATATGCACACCCTCCTCCTATGTCTGGGCACTGCTGGGAGTCATACGCACCCCCCCTATGTCTGGGCACTGCTGGGAGTCCAATCCAGCCCCCTCCTATGTCTGGGCACTGCTGGGAGTCATATGCACACCCCCCTCCTATGTCTGGGCACTGCTGGGAGTCCTATCCAGCCACCCCTCCTATGTCTGGGCACTGCTGGGAGTCCTCTCGAGCCACCCCTCCTATGTCTGGGCACCGCTGGGAGTCATATGCACACCCTCCTCCTATGTTTGGGCACTGCCGGGAGTCCAATTCAGCCCCCCTCCTATGTCTGGGCACTGCTGGGAGTCCTATCCAGCCACCCCTCCTATGTCTGGGCATTGCTGGGAGTCCAATCCAGCCCCTCCCCTATGTCTGGGCACTGCTGGGAGTCATACGCACACCCCCCTCCTATGTCTGGGCACTGCTGGGAGTCCAATCCAGCCCCCCTCCTATGTGTGGGCACTGCTGGGAGTCCTATCCAGCCACCCCTCCTATATCTGGGCACTGCTGGGAGTCCTATCTACACCCCCTTCCTATATCTGGACACTGCTGGGAGTCCTATCTACACCCACTCCTATGTCTGGGCACTGCTGGGAGTCCAATCCAGCCCCCCCTTCTATGTCTGGGCACTGCTAGGAGTCATACGCACACCCCCCTCCTATGTCTGGACACTGCTGGGAGTCCTTTCCAGCCACCCCTCATGTGTCTGGCTAATGCTGGTGGTCCACCCAAGTTACATGAGTTGTTTGTATACTCACCAGGCTCCATGACTCCTGCAATTCCATGAACTCCCACTAGTGGTAGCAGGGCCATGACCTTCTCCTCCCAGGGCTGGTACTGTACTGGTCTGCGGGGACCACCACCTCCGGTATGGTGAGCGTTGGCGTAGTCCTCATCCATCTTGAGCTTGACCATCCTCGGCAGATCCTACCACCTGGCCTGGCAATCCTTCCTGGTGCGCCTGATGGGTGCAACAGCATTCACCCTATCGACGGTCCTCTCCCACATGCGTGTTTTCTCTGCTATGCTGGTCTGTCTGACCAATGTACCAAACAGCTGTGGCTCAACTCTGATGACTTCATCAGCAAGGATCTTCATCTCCTGGTTAGTGAACTTTGGATTCTTTGGTGTAGTCATGTTGTGGGGCAAATGTGTTTGGGGAAGTGACAGTGTGTATGGATGGGGGTGTGGGTCAGAATGTGAAGGGGGTGTGTGGGTCTGAATATGATTGTAGGTATGTGTGAAGGTGGATGTGTGCAGTTGTTGGTGTGTTGTCCGTCTCTGTCAAAAAATGGTTATGTTGCAAAAGCTGATGGTTTGTGGGTGTGGGCCCTTTTTATTGGTCCATTAGTGGGTGTGGCTTATTTTGAATTTTTGGGTGGGAGTATCATAAGGGGTGGGTCTGAGTTGGGCCCTCTGTTTGCCATTTTTGATCTGGCCAGGACATTACTTGGTACACTGGAGATATGTTTAGTGGTGTTGTGTGACTCTTTTGAACACTCCTTGTGCTTTTTTTTGGGTACTTGTCTATTTTTTGAGGGGGGCTTAGAATCGTACTTTATTGTGTGGCTCTCTCATATGCGACGTATAGGCGGGGTACACGTGTGCTTCATTGATGGGGTTTAGAATCGTACTTTATTGTGTGGCTCTCTCATACGCGACGTATTTGCGGGGTACGCGTGCGCTTCGTTGATGGGGGTTGGAATCGTACTTTATTGTGTGGCTCTCTCATACGCGACGTATTGGTGGGGTACACGTGTGCTTTGTTGATGGGGGTTGGAATCGTACTTTATTGTGTGGCTCTCTCATACGCGACGTATTTGCGGGGTACGCGTGCGCTTCGTTGATGGGGGTTGGAATCGTACTTTATTGTGTCGCTCTCTCATACGTGACATATTGGCGGGGTACACGTGCGCTTCGTTCGATGTGGGGTTGGAATCGTACTTTATTGTGTGGCTCTCTCATACGCGACGTATTGGCGGGGTACGCGTGCGCTTCGTTGATGGGGGTTAAATTTTTACTTCATTGTGCGGCTCGATCATACGCAATGTTTTCCATACAAATCGCAGATCATACGCGACGGCCTTTTCCCGTACGGATCGCGGTGAAGGTCTCCAGTCAGGATCGTACTTGGCGGGTCGTACACCATGTTTACAAACCGTACGGTTCACTAGCCGAGTCCGTATCGTAAAGTTCTTTGCGAGTTTTCCGTACGATTCATAAACATTTGGACGGAATCTTTGTAAACGGATCCTACTACGCAATTCGGACGGCATTGTACGAATCGTACGGAAACGGCTACAAATACGAATCATAGGACGGTTTTCTTTCCCGAATCAGAAACGACTAATAAAAATTGGGGTAGTTGCTGGACACTAATTAAAATAATTAACTATTCCCACTCCAGTCTACATTAAATTGGGGTAGGCGCTGGACACTAATTAAAAATAATTTACTATTCCCACTCCAGTCTACATTAAATTGGGGTAGGTGCTGGACACTTTTTTAAAAATAATTAACTATTTCCACTCCAGTCTACATTAAATTGGGGTAGGTGCTGGACACTAATTAAAAATAATTAACTATTCCCACTCCAGTGTACATTAAATTGAGGTAGCTGCTGGACACTAATTAAAAATAATTTACTATTCCCACTCCATTCTACATTAAATTGGGGTAGGTGCTGGACACTAATATAATCAAATTTTAGAACAAAATATTGAAAATATAACTCTTATAAATTATACTACTATAAGTCAACACCCTTATCCCTTTTAAGCCTAAATTCTTACTCAAAATATTTTGTTTTTACATTTTAAAATAAATTTAATTTTTTATTTTTTTATTTGTTAGTTTAAAAAAATCCCACCCTTATGACCTATAAACAACACATCCTACTACAACACATTTTTTAATAACATCTATATAATAGTTTATTTGTTTACATTTTTTGTTTACTATTTTTTTTTAAATGTTGCAACAATTTCTATATTTTCAATTGCATTTATAAAATATTTTTAAAAAATTTTTAAAAAAGAATTTTTTTAATAAAATTCTAAATATCTGTAAAAAAAATTAAATATTCATTTCTTCAAATTACTCTCCACCCTTGTTCCCTATAAACACCAAAAATAACTCCTAATGTTTTCAAAAAATTTTATTTTAAAATTTTTCTTTTTTACTTTTTAATTTTTTTTAATGTTAATTTTAAATCTTAATTTGTATAACACTTCCCAGCCTTGTCCCCTATAAACCCAACATCCCGCTCCTAAATAATTTAAAAATAAATATATTTAAAATTATAAAATCAAAATAAAATAATTCAAAAATATAAATATATTTTAAATTAACTTTTTTTAAAACACTCCCCACCCTTATCCCCTATAAACCCAACATCCCGCTCCTAAAACTATATATCAATTTTGAACAAACATAAATTAAAATTATTCAATACATTTAAATAAAAAATAATTGAATACAAAAAAATGATAACATAAATAAAAAATTGTAACTAAAAACAACACTTTATCGATATTTTTACACTACGATATTTTTACATTCGATATATTTTACTTCGATATAAATATACACATACAAAAAACAATATTTTTATTAACGATATTTAATGTTTCGATATATTTTACTATCGATATTAAAACATCGATATTTTGTCACATCGAAATAAAAAAATCGATAATTTAGACACTTACCTGAAAACACAGTACAGAGTGTGATTGATATTCAGTCCCATACTACTCCTGAGGAACCAAGGGTGTGGAAGGAGCAATTAGCAAAGGAATTGATGGTTGCTGGGTCCGTACGACTATGGAAAGACAATGGATGTTATCTGACAGTCACGTGCTACCAGTAGTTACGATGGCCAATGGTCCTGCTCACATCAGTGCAAAAGGGATATGTAAACCGTTGGAACCTACATGGTACAACTCTAAGTTACCAGCATATGCTGACAAGCTGGTTAAAACATGTATGATTTGCCTAATGTATAACCCAGGAAAAGGCACAGTTACTCCTAAGGGAGGATTCTCTCCTCCTACCTTCCCTTTTGAGGTCCTCCAAATGGATTACATCCAGATGGACCGATGTAACAATTTGAAATATGTCCTAGTGGTGGTCTGTACCTTCAGCCGAGGGGTGGTGGCCTACCCCTTCAATGACTGCCCCGTTATCACTACCGCCAAAGTACTATTAAAAGAGTACCTCCCACGATTCAGTTTGCCCCGCTTGGTCTGGAGTGACAATGGGACACACTTTACGGCCCAAATTATGGACTATTCTGTACAGCATTGGGTATAAAACAAAAATGTCATGCAGCTAACCACCCGCAGTCAGCAGGTCTAGTGGAGGTGTACAATGGCATCCTAAAAACTAAAATGGCCAAAATAGTAGCCGAGACAGGTGTCACTTGGGTTGATGCTCTGCCCTTAGCCCTACTGTCCACAAGAACAACAGCCCACACCAGGATAGGGCTATCTCCCCATGAAATTGTTTTCGGGAGGGCTGCCAATTTATGGGGTGTCCTGCGGCCTAAGAAACTGTCTGACGTAGAATACCCTGTACTACCTGATTATCTGTACAGTCTAATACCTTTCGTACTCTTTATCACCAGGTGCACGAGGCCATACCTGACAAAAGCGAGGGCCCAGGACACGTTATCCAACCTGGTGACTGGGTCCTGATCCAGAATTTTCAACGGACTAAGAGCCTTGAGCCCCGCTGGACACAACCCTGTCAGGTGTTACTAGCCACCCGCACCGCCGTGAAAGTAGAAGGTCGGAAGAATTGGGTGCATTCATCGCACTGCAGGTATGTGCCTCTGCCCCTCCCCTATGATCAGTGGGTGAGGGAAGGACTAGGAGACTCAGAAACAGAAACAATCCCAACATTTGTCCCATTCAGCGATGCCAGACTGCATTCTACATCTAGGGAAGCAGAGAGTGACAGCATACTGAAAGGAAGGGTGGAACCCTCCCTTAACTCTGCTCAACACCAAGAACAATTGTTTCCCGATCATACTGTCCCTACTTCCGACAAATACAACTTGCGACCCCGAAGGAAGGCTTGCCCTTGACTTCGCCAAGTACCTATAGGCTGTAAGGCTGTGATCTTCCCCGGCTGAGAGTAGTGCTGGTGTGTCAGATTAAGGTAAGCCATAAGGGCCCTTCGCACCTGCGCCCAGTGAAGCAACCACCAATCACAGACAGCCACTAGAGGTCCCTGGATTAGCACAATGGCCGCCGTCCAAAACACTAGAATCCAGAAACAAGATGTCAGCCTCCGACATAGTAAATGTGGTGACGCAGTTTGTCTCCCTTATCCTGTCTATCTTTGGTTGGCTGTTACTAATCTACCATCCTGTTACCTCACCAACTTCTACCCTGACTCCTGCAGAACACCAGTATTACACGTTACCAGCCCACGAGTTACCCCGCCGTGCAGAATTCTTCAACAACACCTTCATACAAATGTTGCATCATCACCAGCTGATCATGAACACTTCCAACTGCTGGGTGTGTGGACTGATGCCGCATTCTATGATACACTCTGTCCCACTCTTTCCCTACCCCTTTTCCATCTCTGGGTCTTGTCTTGCATGGTGGATGTTGATGCAGGAGGCCTACACTGTCAATGGTACTGCCAATTCTGCCCTTGGAACATTTTGGGATGACTTCAGGCGGAACAGATCCGGCCATGCCAATGCTCCATTTTGCCCGACCAGCTCATCCACATCGCTACTACCACCAGATGAACTCAGTGAGATGGTAGTATTCAACTCAACCACTCGACAAACATTTTCTAGATTCCGCACAGGAAAGATACTGCCTGATGAACGAGACACTGTGAATGTCATAACTGTGCAAGGCCGTGTCTGCATTCATGGCCTAGGGACTAAGAAAGTTGGTACCAGTACGTGTGATACCACAAAAACTTTAAACTCTATATCTCCTCCGAAGCTGGTGGCATCCCCCAACACCTATTTCATCTGTGCCACTGCCGCCTACACTTGGCTCCCCCGTAACTGGTCTGGTACCTGATATCTGGCCTTCCTCCTTCCACCAACGTATTCCACCCATGTAGGTTACCACCTGTTAATGAAGGGCGCTCTGCTCCACTCATGTAGGGGCGTCATATCAGCCGAGGATACAGCAGGCCAGGAAACCGGGGACTTCTTTATAGGTTTCCTTCCTTTCTGGGGCCCCATGGACAACAGTCGGGCTGTACGAGGACTGACCAGGTTCCTTGAAGCCACCATCATAGTAACAGCTGGTGCCCTCTCCAACATCACTGCAGAGCTGCAGGCGGACCACCTCATAATGCTTAAGAACAGAATGGTCTTAGATACCATCCTTGCCGATCGTGGTGGTGTGTGTAAATTGATTGGCTCCAGCTGCTGCGTGTACATCCCAGACAACGCACCTACAGTGTACGATGCCATCCAACGTCTGCATAACCTTTCTTACGAAATTCATCTGGGTGAAGGCAACTGGTCCCTCACAGGCTGGATCTGGGGCCTCCTTTCCCAGTGGGGGTGGAAGATCCTCATCTTCCTTGCCTTGGGAGTAACTGTCCTGGTATCCTTCTGTTTGTGATTTCAGTGTTTGCCAGTGCTCTGTACAATGTGTGTCCAGACCATTAAGCCTCCACCCTCTAACATTCACAACACCAATATGATGATGATGCTCCAACAAGAAACCAATGGCCTTATGAACATTGACATTTCTTAAAGTATTTGCCACTCAATGGCAAAAAGAGGGCCTGAGGAAAAGTGTTCTTCTGATCGGCATCATTTGTACCGGGACTACATTGTTTTTTCATTGCCATCTCGTGTCGCATCGCTGCAAAAGATCAACGCATTGCTGCTGCCTGCACCGAAGCGTGGTTTCCGCTGGAAGCATCAACCACGGCTTTCACTACAGGCCCCAGTGAGCCATTGCAGAGCATCAGAAGAATCATTGCTGCGTGAGTCCCGAGCACCGTGTCACTGACGTCCATGGCACCTGCTTCAACTCCGACACAGCACTTGCTCGCGGCTGAAGAATGGATGCAGCGCCTGTCTTGTGTCTGTAAAATTGGTTCAGTGCCTGCATTGCTGATGTCACATCCGTGCAGCGTGTCTGAATTTGTTACGCATCGCCCCTCAACACTAACGCTTCCTCAACATCGCACGGAAGCGAGGCTGGGTGTCTAGAAATCTACGTATCACCTCCCCTGTCATTAAGGAACCAAAGCATCTTATCCCCTACCTAGCAGTAAGGAACTGACGCATCACCTCCTCTATCAGTAAGGAACAAATGCATCCCCTACACTGTGTAGTAAGGAACCCACCCATTGTTATGCTTTCCCGGCGCCTCAATTTTCCTAAGCCGTCTTTGATTTTTGAGCCATCTAAGGTACTTTGTGCTAAAACGAACACATCCATTACGTTCTATGGACTAAACTTGCTTACTCTTTTAAAAGTGATATTTGACTTGAGTCTGTTAGATGTTAGTTGTTGTGGTCTTGTTTTATTCAGATAAATATTGGCTATTTTTCTAAATGGGTGTGGACTCCTTTTGTAGTGTTTTCACTGTTTTACTGTGTGTGTACAAATGCTTTACACATTTCCTCTGAGATAAGTCTGACTGCTTGTGCCAAGCTACCAAGGGGTTGGTTATCTTCGCTGTGTAACTCCCTTACCCTGACTACAGTGAGGGTCCCTACTTGGACAGGGTGCAAACCACTGCCAACTAGAGACCCAATTTCTAACATACTCCAACACCAGTGTTCCTCTGGCCTTAAACAATGCTGGTCATCCGCTGGATGACCAATTCACGTTTTCAGAACCTGGAGGCAACGTCCCTGTTTCGTCTGGATCTGTGGGCAGTGATTCAAGTAATGCTCCCTACCCGGTGGACTGTAGTGGGGAGCCCAGACATTATGTAGCCATACCAGCCTGTAGCCAACACCTGCACCTCGGTATGGACTACAAAGAAACCCGATGCCATCAACTAGGCTGGTGAATCACGTTGTGTGGTGGCAGGCATTCCAATATCAGGGGAAAAAATATCTGGCTACCAGGTATGATAATATCTGGACCGTTTGTTCTATTACCTTTACCAAGGACAAACATGATGCGCTGTTTTTGTTTTGATTATGTTTATTTAATGTCAGTTATTTTCTCCGACGATGTCACAATACTTGTTAGGGTTTGTTTATAGTTTTTCCAAAAACTGGGGAGGAGTGTAATGTTTCTCCAGTTACGCAATTTGAGCCATGGACTCCTGGACTAACATTTAATTGCTAGTTGGCATTCCTGTTGTCGGCATCCCCAAGCAGTGTGAAGTGTTGTGGAATTTTTCCCTTTGACAAAGTGGGTCGTCGTTAATAAATATGGGAGCGGCCAGGCGTGGTTTCAGAGAAAGAGCGCCTGCGCTGAGACTGAACCGTACAGATGACGTCTCGTGTCGATATTGAATGCCGCGTTGGCCTATGACTCCTTGCTGCAATTGCCACCGGTGCCCTCCTCACCATCCAAGGGCACCAACACAGCAGTGCCCTAAAACTGGCATTTTACCAGATTTAAAATAATTTTATTCTTTTGAACTGTATTATTTATTACAATTTTACAAGGGAGTAGTAAGAAAACCGGAGAATTTTCCACAAACGTGTAGACAAAATGTTTCCGAAGTGGAGCCCCCTGAAAGCCCTAGCGAAAAATCAACTCACGTTTAAAAATAAACACCCACAAATGTACAAAGAAAAGGGATCTTTGGAGAGCGGTAAATCCCTTTTATCACAGAAGAGGAACTCGAGCGGCTGTTTTCATAGAGTACTCGCGACTGCTCTGCATTTCCCCTCTAATTCATAAGAAGAGGAAAGAACAACAGAACCCAGCAAAACTGGTCTAAAAGGAAGAATGGGAAGGATCCAGGCTGTGATTGGTGGAGCGAGGGCAGTTTGCTGAGAGAACGCATGGAGACAAGGAGCTGTCAGTCAGAGCTCTTGGGCTGCGGGAGGGAGTATTGTGGTAGGGTTTGGGGCGGAGCTGAGAGAGGTAGGAAGGGGAGGGGGCGGAGTTTATAAGCATGGAAACTGAAAGCCGTAGGGCAGTACTGGAGGCGCGTCCAGGGCGGAGCGACGAAGGTGACACAGATGATGGGAAAGAGGGGAGAAGGGAGTGGGACCGGAACCGGAGAAAGCAAGGAGGCAGAAGAGAGCTGTCCTCCGTTCTGTGTTGCTTTTGAAAGGGCAGCACTGAGATGAGAGAGGAAGCTGCGGGCACAAATAGGGGTCCAGATTGGGAAAACCAGCATTACATCAACCCCTTAGCTTCACATAAAAGCTAGTGTGATCGTTGAGATAAACGTGCTACGTGATAAGTGGGATTTCCTTGATGAAAATGTACTCAGCGGGTGAATACTCTGAAAAGCGTCCGCCCGATATTTGGACAGGGCGAAGGTGGTAGCGTGTGGTGAAGGGCTGATCAGGAATATTGTGTCTTTTTTATTTTTTAAGTGCAATAAGATAAATAAAACGATCCCCACCCTGTGAAACCTCCCACATCTTAAAATAAAGAGCAGGAAAACGCCCTCACATTTTCTACTTTAGAATGTAACACCCTGAGAGGCAGTATTCATAAATTTAGGCCTGATACCCGCCTTCCATCCCCAGAACATTGTGGGTAATTATGCAGACAGTCATTTTCTCCTTAGTGAGGGCAAGGTTAAAAAAAAAAAAGAAACACCTCAGCAAAAAGGTTTGGAGTGAAAATCCTGCCTGCAGCACTAAGCGGTTCTCGCTGTAGTTCGCTGCAGTCAGTGCGCTGAATACGCACGAGGTCGGGAGCAGGTTGTGTCTCTTCAAATAGGATGAAGTAGTACACTGATGTGTGCTAAAATAAATTCATGTAAGTTGTACATTGAGATTACACTTCTGGCCATTTTCCTGTAAACTGTTGGTTTTAACGGATCAGTGAATCCACGGGAAATAACTAACAAGAAACAGTCGCTTCCCGAAGCATTAGTTGTCAAATGTAAGCCCTTGGGAGGGAGGGGGGGGGGGGAGCAGACCACAACCAGCTTTTGTGTGAAAAAGGCCGCTTTATTTGAACAGGTGCACAATAACGATTAAAACTCCTCGGCCAATGCCTTACAAAACTAAACCTCACTAAATAAAACATATACCTATACTCCGTCACCCCTCCCCCGCCCCTAACAATTTTTCAAACCCGCCCCCACCCGTACATTACAACATTACAAAAATACCAACACTATAATTCAATGCATAACATATAAACCTATAAATCCAAACCATTTGTTACACAAAATTCCCCTGCCTGCCCCTTCGCCACTTTACGCTCACCCAACCTCTGTAACTACCCCAACAATCAACCTGCCTAAACAGTCCCTGTCGATGACCCAACTTTAAAATAAACAACTAAAAACTCTGCCAAACCTGGCAAACTTCCACTAATTCCCGCATAGCACCTGCTCCAAGCGACAATACAAAACACGCCTCTTGAACACCAGAACCAACAAAGCCACCTGGAACAGAAAGCAAATTGCTAAAGAAAACCCCAAAAGATGAAACACAGAACACAGAATAAATTGTAAAAAATTTTGTAATAAGAGGGTGGGGGTGGGGGGGGGGGATTTTTTCTCTAACTAAAGCTCCCAGCCACCAGGTTAGCAAACCTAAAATTGTGGCTGGCAGCTGTAGCCCATGGCATTTTACCTTGGGCTACATTTAGGCTACAAAAACCCAGCCCCAAACAAAATACCCGATTGCTGCTGCTAAATCCCCCCCCGCCCCTCCCAAACCGCCCGGGGGGGACCTCCCTGCGGTCGGCGACACCCCCCCCAAGCCCCCGTGTCTAGCAATATTGTATCCTGATATGGTTGGTCCTTGAGTGCCTTCGGCTGGTTGCAGACATTTCTATGTATTGCGGGCATGGTGAGGTGAGGCGAGGCTCCATTCAATCAGCTGATTTTCACCTCCATACTCCAGATTCCCTGAGCTATCCCGGGGGGCTACCTCCGCGAACTTGGGAGTGACAGGTGGCCCGTTGCGACATCTCGGGGACTGTGGAGCCGGCTTCAGGTGACTTACGGTAACTGAGGCAAGCGCAGTCGGCACTAGCAGACGGCCGCAGTTAGTGTGAGCCCTCGGCAGTTTTGCGGATTCGGCCCAGCCAGGTCGGGGAGGCCTGTAGAACCGCCTTGTGAGCCCCGCTTGCCCCCCAGCTCTGCTTCCAGCGCTTCCTCTCCTGCCATAACCAGCCCTTACCAAGTGGCCCTTAACAGGAGTGGTACAGAGCGAAAAAAAGGACACACAAACGGAGCATTGCCCTTTTTAATACCACCAGCTCCTTTATTAATATTAACATCAGTTGACCCTCAGCTCCAGGGCCAGATTGGCCTTAGTGGGCACTGGGCGTCGCCCCGGTTGGCTGCCAGGGTGGGGGCCAGTTTTGTGCCCCTGGGGACCGTTTTAGTTACCGGGGCCGCACTATTAGCCTCCTGTAACAAAATCGTCCAAAACCGGCACTTTCAAACAGTTCAACTGCACCCCCTGCCCCCCAGGGGTGACAGCCGAGCAGTTTGCCAGGGCTGATTTCAGTTTCCAGTCCGGCCCTGCTAAGCTCCAATACCCTCCCCACTGCCAACAGCACAGGAAGCCCAGCAGTGCGTAGGCAAAGGAAGGGGCGACAGTTGGTCGGCCTTGGGCCTGAGAGGAACCAGCCAAACCAGCCAAAAGCGCATATGAAAATAGGAAAAAGAAAAAAGTCAAATAGCATAAAGGACCAACAGCACAAGAGTTCCAGCCGTGTGCAGGCAAAGGGGACACATCTCACAAAGGAACTAGATCTAGGAAGATATGAGGAAAGAAAAATCAAAGGAGCAAGGATCAAGCAAAGCTCAAGGAAAGAGGTAAATGAATCGAAGAAAAAGTATAAATCAAAAATCACTGGTATTCCGCCCTGGTCCCATACTCTTCATCTTTCACCCAAGTCCTAACGACAGCTCAGGCTAGCTTTTGCAAATGGCTCGGAAGCAGGAACAAGCCAGGCTCCCAGTCCAGCTCCAGGTAGGCTCTAGGTGGGTCCTAGTAGGGCAGGACACCAGCCTACACTCACGCTTCAGGCAAATACCTTGGTTGGTCTAAATACACCTGACATGAGGTCAGGGAAAGCTGGAGGTGGGGGAAAAAACGCAAGTCATTCCCAAGAAGGAAAAATGGTGCTCACAAGGCATGGACCATACAATTAAATTGCCTTGGATAGAGCCAGGAACTCACCCAGTGATTGATACAACAAAAAATGAAGAGATGCCCGGCCGACTACCACCATAACTGCTATAGTCGCCATGGATATCGCAAGTAGAGAGGCCACAGCTACATAGTTAAACCCAGACAGGGACAAAGAAGGATCCAAAGAAGGAGACCAAGAAAGAGAGCTGTCCGCACCTGCTGCTGCACCCATTGTGTGCTACTCAGATGCCAAAGCCAGCAAGCTGGCACTGATTATGGATTTCCTAAAAGTAACCCACAGATTTCTACCCATAAGCCACAAGGACAATACAGACCATATGCACGTCCAGCAAAGAAATAACAACACTAACCCTCAACGCGAAGGCAACAGGGACCTTTTACACACCAGCTGTCATATCCCAAACAAAGAAAGTTAGGGCACGGGAACAAAAGATCACTTCTCCCCCTCAGTGAAGATACAAACACGCAAATTACCAACTAAGACCCTTCAGCATCTAAGCCCTCAGCTCCACCCGCCATTCACCAAAGACACCACCATCAGCTTGTCGAGGCTGTAGTTCACACCCAGCTGGACTTGAGCTGGGATCTATTAATCAGTGAAACATCTATCCTAGACCAACAGCAACTGTAAAAGACAACCCAAAAAAACGAGGATGACTCAATTCATCTACCAAACAACATTTTAAGCCCATTCGCATCATCTCACTCCTCCCTTTCTTTGGCTGCCCTATTATTACCGGTACAATTGGGGTCAGTCACACACTCTTGCCCTATCACCGGTTTCACATGCAACAACACAGCAAACGGGACAGGAATCACTTCTAACCAAACAAAGTGGGTGCTCGACAAATGAAACCGAAGTGCCCACACCAGTCTCAGCAACCGCCCCCACGACTCAACTCAAAAACGAACCACTAAGTATGACCAAGAATCAATCGGACCAATCGGATCAACTAAAGCAATTGAACTGTTTCCAGATTAAAACACCGACCGGCTACCTATCATCTGCCATATAGCCCACCTGCTAAATACCATGGGAATCATTGGAAAGGCTATGACATATCATGCAGACAAACAAGACACCCAGGTCGAGCTTCTAATCATCTTAGCCATCCAAGTTCAGGGGATAGAACAAAAGCTGCATGCTCTCAACACCATCATCGCGAAGGTCCAGCATGACTGGGACACTACATACCACACGCGTCATGGCCCCCTATTATTGACACATTAGCAGAGGTACCAAACTTAATGACAGATTTGCTGGGGACAGTTAGGGACCCCAACCAGAGTCCAAATTGTCAAAATTCTTTGAACATGAGGCATTCAGGCCAGAAGGTCGGGTGAGCCCCCAGACCCCAAATAGCTATTGTCTCAGAGGAAAGGAGATGGGCAATGCCCCTGTGCGGGCAAGCTCACCCATTCTCAATGCCCCGAGTGATCGCTGCCAAGCAGGCACACCAGACGTGTCACCTAACCATCACTGTTTGCCGCGGACAGCACAGCAAAGCCCCAATCAGATAAAATCAGTAACCTCCCCCTCGAAGAGGGAAAGAAAACGCTTGAGGAAAGCAAGGAAAAGCAAACCAAATAAACAGGGGCAAAACGTAACGTTATTACAATCCACAATGCTAACCGAGAAGGACAACAAAACAGAGAAAGATAATTTTGAACAATATGCTGTCTGCACCAAGGATCATTTCACCCCACCTATAAAAGAGACTGCAGTTTCAAGCAGCCCTAAACAACAAAAAAGTTCAAAATCGCCAGTAAAGAAAACATACAGTATATTCAATCCTCTGGAAAGGCGGGAAGCAAATGAATCAGCACTCTTTGTCATCCAAAAAAACAACATCACACTAACACCCCGGGGTAAAACTACCAAAGCCTGCACATGCAGCCCGCAGGAGGCTGCTAGCAACAGGCTAGCTGTCTCGGAAGATACGCGCAACAACAAAGAAGTCAAGAAAAAAGAACAACCCCTGGGAGGCATAGAGGCCAACTCAACCGTAAACCTTCAAAGCACCCAACAAAAAAGTGTACGACTCTACCCAAATTTAATCTTAACCCTTTAAGTGCTGCCGTCGGCCAATGGTCGTCGCTAGCACTACCTTGCCAGTGCTGCCAGTGCTGCGCACGACCGTTGGCCGACGGGCCAGCACCCGTTATTCGAACGTTCAGCACTGGGCGCTGAACGTTCTTACGCTCTTAAGGAGTTAAACTACTCAGAGCCTATCGAGGCAATAAAAGAGACCGCAAGTGACTGAGTAAACAAATCATAGATTGATCTTCTCAGCAGAGGCTATAAAAAGATTGAGTTTGTTCCACATTACATCTTAAGTGGAGCTCACGACATCTTGAACACAGCTGCCAAGGTTTCAGATTGCTATGTGGACATTTCCATAATTTCAGTGTAATTATGAGTGACATTTCAACGACTATGAGGGACGCCTTCTCGCGACTAAAATCAAGCAGTGAAGACGAGGGAAACATAGATTTCAGAAACATACACTAATTTGAGCAACAAGAAGGTGTTCTTAAAACTGCTGCAAAGCAGTAGAAATGGAAGGGCACTAACCAGTGACAGAGTGTGTGACTGCAGTTTTCAGTAATAGAGGGCAGACAGGCGCTCAGAAAATGATATAACTGATCTGATCATTCATGATTGCGTGCTAGCCTAAAAAGCAAATTTTATAGCATAGCATACCTAGTGCAACTAGTAGATTATAACTTCACTCAGTCTCAGGCAATTACTTTTTTTGCGAGCCTGGCGAGCTGGAGCAGCGGCAATAGGCATGCCCTGCCACACTCAGCAGCCTGGCTGCCGGTCCCCATGGCAGCATAAACTTCACACGACAATGTAGAAACTACTAAAACTAATGTAGGATTTAACAGAAAATGTATACTTGTTAAACAAGTACACAGGCAGAACTGGGACAGAAAGTGTCCCCCTGGCTTTAAAAGCAACAACTACCAGTACTCTTGGGATATACAATGAAAACGTAACAAATTAAAAAAATTACGTCAGTTATTTAAGGGGTAGCAGTGCACTCTAGGGGAAGCATGTTTGCACAAACCTCGAGTCCCGCCGCCGGAAGTAGAGAGCCCTGTTGAATCATTTTGGACAGGGAGTTATTTTAACCTTTAACTAATCATCTCAATTGGAAGAAGAACCACCTTATTAAAGGGGTTTTTGCTCTACCAAATATCTCCACATCAGGAGGATCTCGCTATTTTAAATTACCAAGTATATCCTTCACTTGAATGAATAAGAGGTTCCGGTCGGCGGGATCAGTTATTAACCCTTTTTTTCATACAGCGTGATATTTTCTTGTTTGAAATCCGTCCATCGAGGAAATAAAATACTAATGTCCTATCTTGACTAGACGTCGCCATTGAGCTTTACACGCTATATCTACATATCATACCAGACAGCTAGAACCGCTCTCTAAAGAAACTAAGAAACTAAGAAAGAAAAGCATTTTCCTTACATCATTACAACAACTTTTTAAACTTTTTGTGGCTACTCCAGAAGAAGGCGCTGGCAGCCGAAACGCGCGTAGAGTACCAATCTGCCACTTCCAGTGTTTTTTAACTTTATATATGTTCTCATTTGCATTGTGATTCATGCCATGTGATTTATAGATTGTTGTTTTAAGTCTAGTTTGTTTAAACTACACTCTTTTAACGTACATATTAAATCTGTGAATGTGATATTGTTCTTTTTAACTCTTAATAAATTGTTTTCTTTACAAACATTTTGTAGCTTAATTCCCTTCCATTTATTAAAACTTCTTTGATTGTCTCTTATGGTTGCCTAGATTGTTAAATATCAAATGTTTATATACTTCCAATAAGGCAGTGTTCCTATTTGGAATGTGTAAAAAGCCATACTCCGTTTGCACGAGATCTGTGCAGAACCGACAGTGTTTTAGTGCTCGTGAAAAACATGTTTTCCTCTTTGAATACTTTCCTTGAGCTACCTTGCTAAGACACTTGGACGACAATTACAGTTTAAATTCTGACCTTCAAAGCAGCATGGAGTGCCTGGAAGAGAGCCAAATGAGCTATGTATCTGGGCTTTTATTGAAGCCTGCAGGTGCAGCACTGCTACACTAACGTACTCACTGTACTGGGGTGCTGTGGCATCAGTACTGTGTCAACCTGTCGCTTGGTGGTGTTACAAATAAAATGAAAATGAAGTGACACTTCCCTAACTCAATGTTGTGCAAGGAACAATTCTTCTCACAGCCGTGAGAGAAGTATTTCTCATCAAATTACACTGAGAGGCAGGCCTGACTTTGCATCTGCGGGTCAGATGCACATTTTGTTGATGTTTAAACCCAATTTCGCATGCCACCTCAAATTGAGGGTAATTTGCCAGGTGTGCACTGTTTAAAATATATTGCCTGATTTGTTGCTCAATAGAAGTGAATATTTTTTTTTCTTTTTCGCTGGGTTTTTCAGTAAGGGAAAGACAGCTAATCTATTTTTTCTCCTTCCTTTGGCACCGAGGGGGTGAGCTGCCTGACTATGCACTTGCGCTGATGGGCGTCTGTCTGTCTGTGTTTTCAATCAAGGTGTTAGATCCTCTATGTGAACCGTTGATATGTAACTGCACCCTGCGTTGTCAGTAAGCTGCTGATTGCTCCTTAAGTGCAAAGTTGTTGATGTGTGCATCACCCCCAGTTGGGCCTCGCAGCATGTGACTACCCCTCCTGACACAGTATGTATCAGTGTAAAATAAGATTAGCTGTGACCCTGCCCTCGGTCCTGGCTGAATATTACCTTCTAGGGCTGGATCTCGCTATAGTTCATACCTCTTGTTAAACGTGCATGAGAGCGGAGGAAGTTGAAAATCACAACTTTCCCATGAAAAGGTTGTTATTTTCCCGAGTACATAAGCAGGCACCAAGTCCTTCATTTTTAAGAGGCTGGGCATTCCCACTCCCTCTGAAGTTTTGGGTGTTGGACTTGGCCCATTTTCCCCCAAAATGTTTCGCTTTCACCCCACTAATTTAGGATGTCTCCCCCTTGGTAAATAAAGTTGCATGGGCCATGTGTGGTATGAAATGTACCGCAATGGTGTGTGCGCTTATTTTCCCCCCATTGTGGAAATGGACCCTTGGTGAAATGCTGTACTTAAAATTGATGCCATGGCTATGAGTTGTGCCACCTGACTGCAGTGGGTTAGCAGTCTAGACGTTCGGTACCCAGCAATCCCAGCATTTGGAGGGAAAGCCTGGCACCCAGGGTGCTTTACTCCTGCCCCATAGCCAGTTATAACTAGTTCCCCTGAGAATTCCAGAAGCTTCTGGCACTAACTGGAAGGTGGGGTGAGGGGCATATAAATAAGGGGGCTGTGCCACCATGTGCTGAGACAGAGCAGGGACAAGAACGCGAGGGGACCT
Source organism: Lissotriton vulgaris (assembly GCF_964263255.1). NCBI lineage: Eukaryota > Metazoa > Chordata > Amphibia > Caudata > Salamandridae > Lissotriton > Lissotriton vulgaris. The sequence continues at coordinate 188,267 of NW_028253634.1, read as the reverse complement.
GCTGCCAGGGGATACCGGCACTTGGGCCTGTGTGCTGGACCCTGCACCTTACTAGAACCCCTCTGCTGTCCCCAGGGCTAGTGGAAGCCCCACTGCAGGAGTTCAGGCTGCTGTGTAGGAGGAGGGCCATGCTACAGTGGAGGATGGTGAAAGCCTACTGCCTTGTTTTGATGAGTTTCCACTAACTGCTGACCTGGCTCAGTAGTGCCTGCCGCTCTGTTCCCTGGCCCCTGAGGAAGGAGTGCCAGCCTAGGTCCTGAGGCTGCTGGAACCTTGCGCCACGCAAGCTCTGCCCCTAAAAGCCCCTGAAGCAGAGAAGAGCGCTGTATTGGGACTGGACCCCCCCCCCCCCAGGAGGTGGGGATCGTTACCCTGGGGCTTGCTGTTGGGGCTGTCTAACCTCGAAGCACTGTCATTCTCAAGAGCTGTGCAGCCGGAAGAGGCTGCTTCTGTGCCCACCACGTGCTATGGACCAAAGTGCTGTGCCCCTGTGAAGCGCTATTTAGACTTTGGACTCACCGCCACAGCCCAGGTCTTATCTGCGTGCCCCTTGTAGTCCTGCTGTCCAGCGCTGTTCTGCAGGCGCACTGTGTAGCCCAAAGAGGATCTGTTCTGCCGGAAAGCGCCGCGGGTGCCTACCCCGAGTTTTGGCGCCCTTATGCAAATTTAACTCAAAGCCGGTGCCTGCCCCGCATGAGGACGCTATGCTGCTTTAATGCCCCCCTTCCGCGGGGGCCAACCCCGCATAGTGCCTGTGTGGAACTGACGGGAGCCTACCCCGTATTGCGCCGCAAGAGGATCCCCGCCGCTGCCCTGTAACTGCCATCAAGCGCCGTGGTCCAGGATCATCGCTGCGGCCCTGCGCCTAAGCAGGGAGGTGTCCGCTGTCATCTGCATCATCGCGTCAGCCCCCGGAGCCAGGAGGGGGCCGCCGCAGTGCTGCCGTAGGCCGCGTTGGGCCTGGTGAAGCCAGGAAGGGCGGCATCACGTGGCTGGGGCACCGGCTACGTCACGGGCCGTGCCCCCCAGCAGGCCGCACACCGATTGGCCTTGCCGCCGCGCCCATGGTGAGGTGTGCCCTGATAGGAGGGTAGAGCCTCGCCCCCCAGGAGCCATGCCCTTATTGGCTCCCGACGCCGGGAGAAGCCCCAGAAGACCCGGGACTGGCTAGACCATCGGCGAGGGGGGCTCGGAGGAGAGCACGAGCCCCCTCCTTCTACTGCAGGCCCAAGTCCCCTTTGAACCTGAGGGGAGGCCCAGGGAAGAGCGCAGGAGCCGCACAGGTCTCCCCTGACTGGCCCCCTCGACAAAGGGGTCAGAATCCATGTGAAGAGTCCTCCAGAGCCCGGAGCCCGGTGAGTGTGGGCTCAACTGTGTGGTGGGTTGGGGGTGTGTCGGGGCACAGGGTCGGTGCTCGCCCCCCCCTGTTGCGCCAGTGTGATTTTTCAGCTGACCCCCCCTTGGCAGTGGGCAGCCGTAACGTGAGGTATTTCTCTTTAAGCCTTAGGGACCCCCAACTGGCCAGAACTCAGCGGGCCCCTTAAGTTTTGACTGTAGGGCCCCAGGACCGGGCCTCCCAGGACACAGGGGCTCCAAAAGGCTGACCTACGACGTTGGGGCGCTTAGGGGCGCATGTTATGCACTGTATGTATTGCCCTTCAGGCCCATAGGATTGCGCCATGAGTGTTCCATCGGATGCCACATGTACATGACTAGGCCCACTGGGAACCCCTACTATGTTCATGCCTTGGTGTTTAGGTTACTGCGCCCCCTGCTTATGATTGGTTGTGCCTACACTGGTGTACCTAATGTGGCCTGTTGACATTAGGGTGCCCTGCCTAGCGATTAGGCCTGATGCTCAGATGATTATACCTGTCTAGGCCTGATGTTAATGTTATACGCCTATTGTTCCTTTTTGCAGGAGATGCTAATGCAGGTTATACTGTGTTCTTACCCCTAATGTTTTATTCCATGCTGATGCCATGCATGATGTGCTTTCACGCCTCATGTTTTATTTCATGCTGACCTGCCCAAAGGCTGATGCCTAGTGTTTCTTCCCCCCACATCGATATTGCTAATGTTCCATGTCATTTGATAACGCTTTGTTTTTATTTCAGCCCTGGAAACTAATGGACTTACCCTTTTCTTCATTTCAGTTACCTTGTAAATAATCCCCCTTCTATATATTGTCCTGGCGCCAGTTGGCGCCGCATTGTGATTACTGTGTTTGACTTTGCAGCTTGGAGACAATACAAGAGTTATTCTTTTTCCTCTCAACTGGTGTTGTGTCTCTTTTTGTGCTGTGCCTGATGTGTCGTCTGTGGGTACTGCGTGGATGCTTCACACATGTCCTCAGGAGTTTGGCCTGCCCGCTCTGCACCATGCTACCCCCTGCCTACCCCGCATAGTGCCCGTGTGGAACGTACGTGAGCCTAGCCTGTATTGCACCGCAAGAGGATCTCCACCGCTGCCCGGTATCTGCCATCAAGCGCTGTGGTCCAGGATCATCGCTGCGGCCCCGCGCCTAAGCAGGGAGGTTTCCGCTGCCATCTGCTTCCACGCGGCAGCCCCCGGAGCCAGGAGGGGGCCGCCGCAGTGCCACCGTAGGCCGCGTTGGGCCTGGTGAAGCCAGGAAGGGCGGCATCACATGGCTGGGGCATCGGAAACTTCACCGGCCGCGCCCCAGCCCGCCGCACACCAATTGGCCCTGCCACCGCGCCCACGCGGAGGCGCGCCCTCATAGGAGGGGGGAGCCGCGCCCTGGTTGGCTCCTGTGCCGGGAGAGGCCCAGGAAGACCCAGGACCGGCTAGACCATCTGCGAGGGGGGCTCGGAGGAGAGCGCGAGCCCCCTCCTTCTACTGCAGGCCTGGAGTCCCCTTTGAACCTGAGGGGAGGCCCAGGGAAGAATGCAGGAGCCGCGCGGGGCTCCCCTGACCGGCCTCCTCGACAAAGGGATCAGAATTTACGTGAAGAGTCCTCCAGAGCCCGGAGCCCGTGAGTGGGGGCTCAACTGTGTAGTGGGTTGGGGGGGTGTCGGGCACAGGGTTGGTGCTCGTCCCCCCCGTTTTGCGCCAGTGTGATTTTCCAGCTGCCTCCCCCTTGGCAGTGGGCAGCTGCAATGTGAGGCATTTCTCTTTAAGCCTCGGGGACCCTCAACTGGCCAGAACTCAGCGGGCCCTTAAGTATTGACTGTAGGGCCCCAGGACCGGGCCTCCCAGGACACAGGGGCTCCAAAAGGCTGACCTACGACGTTGGGGTGCTTAGGGGCATATGTTATGCACTGTATGTATTGCCCTTCAGGCCCGTAGGATTGCGCCATGATGGTTCCCTCTGATGCCACGTGTACATAACTAGGCCCACTGAGAACCCCTACTATGTTCATGCCTGGGTGTTTAGGTTACTGCGCCCCCTACTCATGATTGGTTGTGCCTACACTGGTGTACCTAATGTGGCCTGGTGACATTGTGGTGCCCTGCCTAGGGATTAGGCCCGATGCTCAGATGAATATATCTGTCTAGGCCTGATGTTAATGTTATACGCCTATTGTTCCTTTTTGCAGGAGAAGCTAATGCAGGTCATACTGTGTTTTAACCCCTAATGTTTGATTCTATGCTGATGCCATGCATGATGTGCTTTCACGCCTCATGTTTTATTTCATGCTGACCTGCCCAAAGGCTGATGTCTAGTGTTTCTTCCCGCCACATCGATATTGCTGATGTTCCATGTCATTTGCTAACGCTTTGTTTTTATTTCAGTCCTGGAAACTAATGGACTTACCCTTTTCTTCTTTTCAGTTACCCTGTAAATAATCCCCCTTGTATGTATTGTCCTGGCGCCAGTTGGTGCCGCATTGTGATTACTGTGTTTGCCTTTGCAGCTTGGAGACAATACAAGAGTTATTCTTTTTCCTCCCAACTGGTGTTGTGTCTCTTTTTGTGCTGTGCGTGGTGTGTCGTCTGTGGGTACTGCGTGGATGCTTCACACATGTCCTCAGGAGTTTGGCCTGCCTGCTCTGCACCATGCTACCCCCTGTAGAATTGGCTACCCCATTTCTAACATTGTTGGCGAGCGGTGGGATCGGATTTGTGTTTACGCAGTATTATAGCGGCCACGAGTTACACTGCAAACTGAGCTTTATAAAGTAATCACAGTTTTTCTTGGGGATTATTGTGTTTTTGCTGATTATTGTTTTTCTGATTATTATTCCCTCCTGAAAAGTGTTTTTTGAAGTGTGTCCCCCTGTTGCACTGTGGGTGGTGTGTCCCAGGTGTACCAAGCCAGGATGGGGTTGGTCTATGAGGAGGATTACCTCATGGAGTACACCGAGCAGAAAGTGTTGTATTTCTGCCGAGAGAGAGGGATACCCCCAGTAGGCAACACTCGCAGGAAGTTGTTTCTCTATGCGGCCCTCAAGAGGGGGGAACCCTTAGAGCCCTGTGGGAACCTTTCTGATTACTCCTCCGCGTATTTGAAGGGTGGATTTCGCAGAGGGCGCCGCATCCTCTCGAAGGGGGGGCGGGGGGGGGAGGCTCGAAGGTCGGCGCCATAACCCACGCGGTGCCCACCGGTGGGAGAACTGGTTCTGGGCGCCTGAAAGTGCCCAGAAACCAGCGGAAGTAAAGGGCGCACCAGCCCGCTCCGGCCAGAAGTGATATGTGACCCGGGGCGCCCAAAGGTGCGGCCAATGGTCACTCTGCGCTTGTTTCGAACCCCCCCAATCAGGGGGGATCCACCTGAGGCCCTATGGTAGGATCAGGGGATTTAAGTCGCCACTCTCCAAGCTGTGGACACAACTTCGTCGAGGAGCTGGGAGAGCGGCGCACCAACTCTACAATCGCAGCAGGACTACAGCGGGAAGGCGAAGCCCTGTCGGTCGGACACCAGAGCACGGAGGGAAGAAAAGAAAATTCCGGCAGGCAAGACATCGGTGCACCGAAGCTCTCCCTGCCCCCTCGGGTTCATTAGAAGCAGCCTCTCAGCGCGCAGCTGGCCGCCGTGAGGCAGAAGTAGCTGCGGGTCGGGGGGGGGGGGGTAACGAGTTTGAAGCTCAGCCCCCGGTCCAATCTTTGGCGCCAAGAGACGCGGGCCTGATACCCACGGAGGTGAAAAAGCCCGCCCGACGCGCCCATCTCCCTCGCGTATAGCGCGCACGGTGGCCGCTACGAGCAGGGGGAGTCGAGACCAGTGGCATCACCGGAGCAGAACGAAAAGCGGGGCATAACGGTGCGGTGAACACGCACGGACTCCGTCCTCAATCCTCAACTACGGGAACGCACACGCTTCAGGCGGCGCGCCACCAACGGCCCGACGCAAGGAAGCACCGAGCACCGAGCTATGGCGGAGGGACAGCCCGAGGAGGGCGCAGAGCTGCTGAGGAGGATACGTGAGGTAGCGGCCATCCACGGCAAAGAATGGTTGCAGCCACACTTGGACCTGGGGAAAGACAGCAGCCCAGAAGGCCCGCGAGATGACGAAGCTGGTCTTTCATCGCCCAAGAAGCGCAAGTGCACGCCGCAGAAGAAGGCGCCCAGAAAGAACCCCTCGAGGAAGGAGCGACAGAAAGGGCCCCTGCCACGGCCTGACGCTGGGGACCACAACGAGGCGACCGGCAGCACAACAAATGGTGAGCATATCAGTAGCATTGTGAAAGAGTGCCTAAAATCATTGGCCCCAGCATGGCTTAATGGCGTAGGGCAGGGGACAACGGGGCTCAGAGAGCAGTGCGCGGATGAGGCATCAGGCATGCCATGGCATTTGATCGACCCAGGGTGGGCACGCCAGGCAAGGGTGCTGGGGCACATGGGGCTGCCAGCGCAGGGCGAGCAAGTTTCCCCAGTCTCCGGTTGGGGATACGGAACCACAACAGGGAGCCCATCTCTAGGGGGGCTGGTTACTGATCCTTACGCACGACCATCCCCCGGTCCGGCGTCCTTGACGACCAGGGCCACCGGCCTAGCCTGCCTCATCCCCCTTGCAGTTAAGGAGAGAATATGGCGCAAGGAATTTATAGACATATTTTCCCTCCTCGAGATACAACTCGAGGGCCTGGACCTCACCACTTGTGACAGGAAAGACGAGGACAGGAAAGAAAGGCGCAGCGCCAGAAAAGAGAGTAACTTCGATAACTGGCTGGATGCTTTCAGAATTATGGCATGCATTGTAGTTGAGAAGTTCCCCCGCTGCGCGTCAGATTTATGGTTGTATGAAGCCAATATCCATTGGGCACAGAGGCAGTTCCCTGGGGATGCGTGGCTGGAGTATGATAAAGGTTTCAGGCTGAAGATGCAGAGGCACCCTGAAATGGAGTAGAATGAGGAGGATGTTTCAGGTTTCATGCACAAAATGCTATTGGCTAAAGATGCGAAAGCCTGGGCGGGTAGAAGCGACCAGTCCTTTCGGAGCTCTTACCACAAGGGAAGGGGCAAGACATACCAGAGGCAGAGCACAGGGGGATTGCACTCGCCAAACAGAGCCAAAGCTATTTGTTGGAGATACGACGCGGGGACTGCTCGTGGGGTTCCTCCTGTAAATTTCAACACACATGCTCTAGCTGCGGAGGCAAGCACGCGGCGGCTTCATGCAGAAGCAAGCGTGAATCAAAGGGAGACAAAATAGAGAAGAGTAAGAAGCACCAGCCACAAGGCAAGGGGAGGGGGGGACCTGGTGGACATTCGGGATTGCCAGCTGGCCAGATCCCCTATTAACATACAACAGCTGCGCAGATGGGCAAACAAATATCCTAACAGAGCGGACGCCATGGTGCTGGTGGAAGGATTTGAGGAAGGTTTTGTCATTCCTTTTGAGGGCCCCCTACCGCTAAAAGGGGCAAACAACTTAAAATCAGCAATGCAGCACCCAGAGGTGGTATGCGCCAAGCTAGCTAAAGAGAAGGCATTGGGCAGAATCAAAGGCCCCCTCCCACCGAAACTACACACGGGCATAGTGGTCTCCCCCCTGGGTGTGGTCCCCAAGAAGGAGCAGGGCCAATTTAGATTAATACATCACCTCTCATTTCCCGAAGGGTCATCCGTGAATGACGGAATTGCCCCGGAAGCCTGCTCAGTGGGCTACGCATCAGTTGATGAGGCAATTGAGTTAGTGAAGGCAACAGGAAGGGGAGCCCTCATGGCCAAGGCAGACATTGAGTCTGCGTTCCTCCTCCTGCCCGTCCACCCCTCCAGTTTTCACCTATTGGGCTTTCAGTGGGAGGGAGACCTGCTTGTTGACAAGGCCATGCCCATGGGCTGCGCCATATCATGTGCGTACTTTGAGCAGTTCGCCACCTTCTTGGAGTGGGCCCTCCATGACTGTCACCAGGAGGGAGGCAAACTGCATTACCTAGACGATTTCTTGTTCACAGGACCAGCAGGATCTCCCACGTGTGGGAACACGCTGGCGGCTTTTGAGGGGTTGGCCAGGACCCTTGGGGTCCCCTTAGCAGCAGAAAAAACAACAGGGCCGGCCACGAGCCTCACCTTTCTAGGCATAGAGCTGGACTCCATCGCGGGAACAGCCAGGCTGCCCGCAGACAAGGTCAGGGATTTCAGGGAGGATGTGAGGAAGTTGCAGGGTCGGAGCAAAGCCACCCTCTGCGACATTCAAGAGGTGATCGGAAAGTTGAACTTTGCAGCTAGGGTGATCCCCGCAGCCAGGGTATTCTCCAGGCGCCTGACAGCTGACATCAGGTGTCCCCACAAACACTACCACATCCGGTTAGGAGCAGGCGTAAAGCAGGACCTGCGCATGTGGGACGAGTTCCTTCAGGACTTCAACGGGGTGCTGATTTGGAGAGAGGGATGGGTAACGGCCAATCAAATAGCCCTCTTCACCGATGCAGCTGGGAGCCTGGGTTTCAGGGCAATCCTGGGGAAGCAATGGTGTGCGAGCCAGTGGCCAAAAAGGTGGCATGCGCAGGGAGTCACCAAGAATATCACATTCCTTGAGCTCTTCCCAATAATAGTGGCTTTGACAATTTGGAGGCAGAGGCTAAAAAACATGAAGCTAACCCTATGGTCAGACAACAAGGGGGTAGTGCAGGCCATTAACAGAGGCGCAGCAAGATGCCCTGACACGTTGAGGCTAATGCGAGAGTTGATTAAATTACAGCTGGAGGGGAATCTGGAGCTGAAGGCTCGCCACGTGCCAGGGGCAGAGAACACAGCAGCGGATGCACTGTCCCGATTCCAAATGAAACAATTCAGAGAGCTGGTCCCTGGGGCAGACAAGGAGATGACCCCTTTCCCGGCACACCTTTGGGACCTGGGGGGTAGACTTATCCAGGCTGGTAGGGCACTCGCTCACACCAGAAGCCACTAGGAGATACAAGAGATGTGCAGGCACAGTGATGAGAGTGGGGGGCATACAGTCTCTTGATGACAAGGCAGGGACGCGAACAGCAGTCGAGAGGTTTGTTCAATGGGCATTTAGTGCCAAGAAGACAAGGTCATGGGCACAGGCTCACCTGACCGCCATTGCCCATTTTGCCAAACTGCACACAGGGGAGGACCCGACGGCCTCCCTCTACTTAAAGACAGCATTAAAAGGATGGAGAAGAGTTGAAGGGACAAAAACAGACAGCAGGCGCCCCATTGACTTCGGAAAGCTGGGCCAGCTACTGTGCGCGTTAGTGGGAATCACTACAGACAGGTATGAGCTCCTGCTATTTAGGGCGGCATTCACCACGGCCTTCTTTGGCGCATTTCGCATCAGCGAGATTGTTGCACCCAACAAGATAGACCCAGCGCAGCGATGCCTGCAGGCCAGGGACATCAAAACATTGGTAAGGGCCGTAGAGATAACCTTGAGGCAATCAAAGACAGACAAGGCTGGAAAAGGGGTGACGATACGTCTGCACTGAATCCCAGAGGCCAGGCTCTGTGCAGTATGTTGGCTACTGAAGTACATGGTGGCCCGCCCAGCAGGCGAGGGCCCCCTCTTCAAGCATCAGAATGGCAGAAACCTGAGCAGGTTCCAATTCACGGCGGTGATGCGCCAGGGCCTCGGGAAAGCCGGGCTGCACCCGGCGTCTTTTGCCCCCCACTCTTTCAGGATCGGCGTGGCCACCTCGGCATCGCAGCGTGGCATGCCGGAGGACAGGATCCAGGCCGTGGGCAGATGGCGATCCAGGGCCTACAAGTCATACATACGACCACATCTGGTGTAAAAAAAATAAAATTAAAAAAAACAAAAAACAGGAGGGAAGGGGGGGCAGTAAATTTGGGGATCCCCTCCTACACGCCCCCACACTGCAGACAACAGACCCGGTGTGCAGCAGGCCACCTTATCTGAATCTTTTCTCTCAGCAGGGGGACGCCTGCGGCTAGTTTGGGTGGTGGGACATTCCTTCGTGTCCAGAATGGAGTCATGGTGGCGGCAGTCAGGGCACAAGACGGCGAACAAACCCAAGGCGACGTACATCCGCTGGATAGGGCAACCGGGGATGAGATGGGATCAGCTGCTGCCAACATTGGGCAGCCTACTCGCAGACTCGGCGTGGCATCCGGACGTCCTGATCGTTCACCTCGGCGGCAACGACCTAACGCGGCTTGGGCGCAAAGCGGTGGGGTAGGCCATCCAGAGAGACTTCACCAAGACAGCAGCATGGTTTGGTCCCACGACGGTCGTGTGGTCAGAAATGGTCAGCAGGAGGCATTGGAGAGGCGCTGACTCCAACAAGGCGGTCGACAATGCGAGAAGGAAATTGAACATCGCAATTCACAAGTTCTGCTCAACCAACGGCCTGGAATCAATCAGGCACGACCTCATTCACCCGGGTCGCCCGGAACTATACGGGCAGGATGGGGTGCACCTCTCTGACAGAGGGATGAGAGTCTTCTGGGACAACCTGTGGGGAGCAATAGTGCTCGCAGGTTGTATATATTAAAAAAAAAAATGGGCCACATACCAGGGGCAGGGGGGAGCCGCAGAAAGACGGAAGCCTCCCTGCGGTGTGGCGGAAATCAGTACAATGGTGGGCTAAGGGAACACACCGGAGGGTGGTGTGTAGGAGGAGGGCCACTCACTTTTCTATGCCGCACAGCAGGGTGAGGTGGTCACACCAAGGAGGGGAGTAGCATGAGGAGACGGCACTCGCGGCCCACACCCGGCCGGACGGCAGGGCGCAAATGGTAGCGAGCTGGGGACCTAACTCCAGAGAGAAAAAGCTCCCCTCCACGACACGCAGAAGGCGTGGGCGACCAACCACTGGAACACCAAGGACTGACAAGGAGCTGGGTTTATACAGTGCCATTTACGAACTGAGGAGTAACACAAAAGACTGACACCTGTTCCTCACAAGATGGTGTCATAAGTTTATATGACATGTATGATTTATGGGTAACTGCCTGCAGTTCGAAAATGAGAAATTGTATAACCAATATGTGTTTCAATATTAATAAAACTGCGGCCAACAAGGACCACTACAAAGAACAGGCATTGTTGGCTGACATTATTATCCTAGGAGGGTAAACGGTTGAAAAAAGGGGGGGAAGCATCGGGGGTGGTTTCTTATGGTGTGCCCACAGAATGGGTACCTGCGGGGGTTATGGTGGAGACCAGAGGGAGGGCTCCAGTCCATAACCCTGGAGGGTGGTGACTCTGATGAGGAGTAAGAAGTTTATAGGGCAGAGACGCCAGTAGGTAATGAGGACACCATACATAGGGAGTCCTGTGCTGGGTCCAGTCCTGGGGGCACTGCTCCATCCCTTTCCCTTTCCCCAGAGGAGTGGGTAGATAGGAGGGAAGAAAGGGAACATCAGCTGCTGCTGGAGAAGCTCAGGCATGCCAAAGAGTTAGCGCAGCTGAGGGTGGAAGAAAGGACGCTAGAGACTGAGAAGTTCCTAGCACAGGAGAGCATGGCAGAGGCAGAGAGGGCCTTTGACAGGGAGAGACTAGCTCAGGAGGGTAGGGTGTCCCCTGAGAGTGGTTTTAGGAGTCTGGATTCACCAGTGAGGGTGGGATCCAGTGGTGGCAGTGAGAGTGGTTCCAGTGCAGGGAGTCCCACTCCCAGAGCCCAGGAGACGGTGCCTGATTCCCAGGAAGATGGGGACGGGTTGGAGTTCAGGGGCAGGCAAAACTGTCCCACCAGTCCTTGGGGGAGTTTGCGGAGGAATGTTGGACTGCATTGGAGGATTGGGTGGTGAGTAGCGCAGTGGAGGTTTGGGAAGGGCTGTGCCATGTAGTTATCAGAGAGCCCATGCTAAGGAATTGTGTCCCAAGGCTGCGTCGCCACCTGTTGCAGTGTGGGTTCTCAGACCCCAGGGAACTTGGACGGATGGCAAACCTTTGGGTAATTGCCAGAGAGTCTGAGAGGGCATTGGGGGGTGATCCAGAAGGGAGTGGTGGAGGGATCTTCCAACCCAGCGAGGCGGGAGGGGTGAGGAATAGCGCAGCTAGGTCCCAGGGAAGTGAGAGGGTTGTAGGGCCTCACATCCTATCCACAGGAAGGAGTGAGACGTGGAGGTGTCCCGAGGTGCACCAACCGCAGTCTCAGGGCCTGTAGAGTTTCAGAAGGGGACCCCAGGTTGGGAGCCTAGGCTGTCCTGGTGTGCGGTCCAGTGAAAGGGATCCCCTCATGTCAGGAGAACCCAGAGCATCTGTAATCGGAGCTCTAGTGGTTAGGAGGTCTGCTCAGTCACAGGGTTTAGACCCTGGGCTGGGGTGCCAGGTTGAGGGGTTGCCTGACCTGGCGGGTGGGACTTCTGTAAACAGTGTCCCCCCCGGAATTGACTCCCAGGGGTACTTCTCCCGGTGGGATGTTGTGGAACTCTGGGAGGGGGTGCAGAGGGAGGAAGGTCTCTCCTCTGTCACCCGCTCAGTCGCAGGGTTTAGAACCTGGGCTGGGATGCCAGGTTCAGGGGTTGCCTGACCTTGCAGGTGGGATGTCTGTAAACAGTGTCCCCCCGGGATTGACTTCCAGGGGTACTACTCCAGGTAGGAGGGGGCAGAACTCTGGGAGGGGGTGCAGGGAGAGGGAGGGCTCACCCTTGTCACCAGTTCAACCTAAGGGTTTAGACTCTAGGTTGGGGAATCAGTTGCAGGGTCAAGGCCCTGAACTGGGGAGAGAGTGGTGTTCTAAGGGTGTCCCGCATAGGAGGAGAGGGCGGAACCCTGAAGGAGAGGTAGGAGAGGGGAGCCCAATTGGGACTGGACCCCCCCCCAGGAGGTGGGGAGCGTTCCCTGGGGCTTGCTGTTGGGGCTGTCTAACCTTGAAGCGCTGTCCTTCCCAAGTGCTGTGCAGTGGAAGAGGCTGCTTCTGTGCCCACCACGTGCTATGGACCCAAGCGCTGTGCCCCTGTGAAGCGCTATTTATACATCGGACTCACCACCGCAACCCAGGTCTTATCTGCGTGCCTCTTGCAGTCCTGCTGTCTAGCACTGTGCTGCAGATGCTCTGTGTGGCCCAAAGAGGAACTGTTCTTCCAGAAAGCGCTGTGGGTGCCTACCCCGCGTTTTGGCGCCCTTATGCAAATTTAACTCAAAGCGGGTGCCTACCTCGCATGAGGACGCTATGCTGCTTTAATGCCCCCTTTCCGCGGGTGCCTACCCCGCATAGTGCCCGTGTGGAACTGATGGGAGCCTACCCTGTATTGCGCCTCAAGAGGATCCCCGCCGCTGCCCGGTACCTGCCATCAAGAGCCGTGGTCCAGGATAATTCGCTGCGGCCCGCGCCTAAGCAGGGAGGTTTCCGCTGCCATCTGCATCCTCGCGGCAGCCCCCGGAGCCAGGAGGGGGCCGCCGCAGTGCTGCCGCAGTGCCGCCGTGGGCCGCATTGGGCCTGGTGAAGCCGTCAAGGGTGGCATCACATGGCTGGGGCGCCGGCTACTTCACCGGCCGCGCCCCCAGCCCGCCGCACACCAATTGGCCCTGCCGCCGCGCCCACAGGGAGGCGCGCCCTCATAGGAGGTTGGAGCCGCGCCCCCCAGGATCCCCGCCCTGATTGGCTCCCGTGCCGGGAGAGGCCCAGGAAGACCCGGGACCGGCTAGACCATCGGCGAGGGGGGCTCGGAGGAGAGCGCGAGCCCCCTCCTTCTACTTCAGGCCCGGAGTCCCCTTTGAACCTGAGGGGGGGCCCAGGGAAGAGCGCAGGAGCCGCGCGGGGCTCCCCTGACCGGCCTCCTCAACAAATGGGTCAGAATCCACGTGAAGAGTCCTCCAGAGCCCGGAGCCCGTGAGTGGGGGTCAACTGTGTAGTGGGTTGGGGGGGGTGTCGGGGCACAGGGTTGGTGCTCGTCCCCCCCTTTTTGCACCAGTGTGATTTTCCAGCTGCCCCCCCCCCCCCCCTTGGCAGTGGGCAGATGCAACGTGAGGCATTTCTCTTTAAGCCTCGGGGACCCCCAACTGGCCAGGACTCAGCGGGCCCCTTAAGTATTGACTATAGGGCCCCAGGACCAGGCACTTAGGGGCGCATGTTATGCACTGTATGTATTGCCCTTCAGGCCCGTAGGATTGCGCTATGATGGTTCCATCTGATGCCACATGTACATGACTAGGCCCACTGAGAACCCCTACTATGTTCATGCCTGGGTGTTTAGGTTACTGTGCCCCCTGCTCATGATTGGTTGTGCCTACACTGACGTTGGGGTGCCCTGCCTAGCGATTAGGCCCGATGCTTAGATGATTATATCTGTCTAGGCCTGATGTTAATGTTATACGCCTATTGTTCCTTTTTGCAGGAGACGCTAATGCAGGTCATACTCTGTTCTCACCCCTAATGTTTGATTCTATGCTGATGCCATGCATGATGTGCTTTCACGCCTCATGTTTTATTTCATGCTGACCTGCCCAAAGGCTGATGTCTAGTGTTTCTTCCCCCCACATCGATATTGCTGATGTTCCATGTCATTTGATAACGCTTTGTTTTTATTTCAGCCCTGGAAACTAATGGACTTACCCTTTTTTTCTTTTCAGTTACCCTGTAAATAACCCCTCTTGTATATATTGTCCTGGCGCCAGTTGGCGCCGCATTGTGATTACTGTGTTTGCCTTTGCAGCTTGGAGACAATACAAGAGTTATTCTTTTTCCTCCCAACTGGTGTTGTGTTTCTTTTTGTGCTGTGCCTGGTGTGTCGTCTTTGGGTACTGCGTGGATGCTTCACACATGTCCTCAGGAGTTTGGCCTGCCCGCTCTGCACCATGCTACCCCCTGTAGAATTGGCTACCCCATTTCTAACATCGGGTCACTGTGTTTTTATCCCCTTAATTACCAACAGCTCTAGTCCTCTTCGCCAACAGAGAGTAATGGAGACCCGTGGATGGCACTGCAGCCGGCATCGATGGGCTCTCTGGCTGGGCCAACTGGCCTCGGACTTCCGGAGGCCGTCTTAGCCCTTTACATAAACAGACAGGGACTTGCGAGGGAAGCACTAGAGGCCGGACCCTGGTCACGAGGCAGGGGCTGCAATTGCCGTTTGCATCTCGGAGAGGCTTCCGTTCTTCTGGGTACCTGTGTGGGTGAGTTAATTTACCTTCGTGTAATATGAGGGCTGGCGGAAATACGATCTGCTTTGGGAATTAGGCTAGTGACAACAAAGCTAGATTCAACAGGTGTCGGCATTTGCAATTAACACACAGTACTTACTTGGGCCGCAGATGGCAGTCAGTCCGGCCTCGAAGGTGTGGCGGTGGAGCTCCTTAATTGCAGGCAGCGACTATGCCCTGTGAGGCTTGCTGCAGCAGGCTCAGGCCGTAAAACACCCCGAGCCATGGCAATTCGGTTCTGCTGCCCAGCCTTGCCTCCGGTGATAAATAGTCCTGGCTGTCCTGACTCTTGTGAGTCTGGGGCGGAGGGGCCGTCCAATGACAGTCAGTCATTGGACACACTATCTCGATGACGTCAGGTTGACCGGCAGTGGAATCCGCGCCCTGGGGAATCATAATAATACATTGTGCTACATTGTAGCAGTTGAACTGTGACCCTGGCACCAGCCTTAAAGCTGCTGGGAACCCTGAGCTGGCTTCAGGAGCAGTGCACAAACCACGGTTAGTGCCGCTCTGCTGCACTTCTCACTTTTAGGGAGCACTTTCAGTGACAGTTACAGCTCAGCTGAGACACATGGGTATGCGTGACAATGCATTTCAGTCTGGTAATGCGGAGTGCCACACTGAAATGTGTTAGTGTCACGTCTGATGCATGATACTTGGCAGGACTACTTGAACAGGAGTGTCGGAAGGTGGATATCTGACTATATGGTTACCCCAACTTTTTGCCTCGTGTTTTGCTGGTTTTTAACTTAGTTGGCCTGGGATCCTGCTATTCAGGGCCCCAGGCTATCTGCTCTCCCTATAAAATGGACTCCATGTACTTTAGGTACACACCTGATTGGGTATTGGGTCAGCTTTGTGAGCCCCTGCATAGTGTACCATAGGTACCCAGGGAATAGGTGCATCCAAGGCCTACCAGGGGCTGCAGCATGTATTATGCCACCCCTGGCTGGCCATCCAAACTGACACCACAGGTGGATCACTCAGCTTGGGTAATGTGGTGTAATCACCCCTTACTTAGATATAGTATATCTATATCTACCTTATATATAGACACATAGTAACCTATAAGTCACTCCTATGGCAGGCCTTAACAATCCTGGAGGCAGAGTGCTTAGTTTTATGTGAGAGGGTGCCCTAGCATGAGCTGAGCCCCTCTGCAGCTTTCGGAACCATCTCCTTATAGCTGTTCTATGATATAGCCATACCATAAACTCTTAAGTGCATTATAATCCTCGCGGGTAATGCTAACTTTGGTTTGGCTTTATCAAAGCATGTCGTGTAAGGTGTCAAACACTTTGGAATACTACCCCCCACACCAATTCTGGCAGCGGGGTAGCATTCCACCCTCTAGAGGGAAAAGACATGTATGTTCCTGCTTTACCCGGTTAAAGTTAAACTGAGCCCCAGCACCACAAAATGGATGCTGCTGCCACAGACACGAGTCTGACCTCCTGCTGCTGGGGGAAACTCCAGCAAGGGAGGCCTGGAAAATAGGTTTCCTGTCGAGGGAGGTGCTAGCACCTCCCCAGACAGCCTGTAGTGTATTGGGGCAGAGTGGGTTGAATGGAAAGATGCTTTTCCAGACACTGCCTGGGGCACACAAGGTGCTCCATGCATATCCTGGTTCAAACCAGTTGCTGGGGCACTCCAGCCCCACTCTGGCATGAAACTGAACAAAGGGAAAGGGGTGTAACCACCCCTTCCCAGGTCCACCCATAGGAGGGGCCTCGCAGGTAATCCAGCCCCTAAAATCAGGATAAAGATAGGAGCTGTGTCTACAGACTTTAGATTATCCTGGAACGAAACTCTGATATGAAACTCTTGGACCTTTGGCGTTCTATTCTGACTAGAAGACTGAAGACATCTCCCTTTTGGTCGAGGAGGGACCACCCTGTGCAAACAGGCACCACCAGTAACTTGCCGGTCTGCTTTGTCGATGCTCCCGCTGGAACCCGAAGACTCAGCAACACAGGAACTAGACTCTCAGACTTCTCTGACTCCGACCCACAGCCACAGCAAAGCTGAGACCCCATGGCGGACACGAGAGATGTGGGACCGGACACCCTGGACATCCTGCATTTTGCTAACAGTGCAACTACTGAGGTACCCTCGCAGTTGTGCATTGTGATACGAGAAGCCCCAGACCCGAGCGCCATTTGCTCTGAAGCTCAGCCCTCCACACTTCACGAGTGCCGCGTGGGGCCCGCTCTTGCTTTCAGCTCAATGCATCTTCCCGGTTGCTAGCCCGTTGGCTAGTGAGCCCTCCGAAGACGAACCTTTGAAACTAAACTGCTTTCCTGGTTGCTCCAGGCTTGCTCCTGCTTCCCTGCAAAGGAGAAGCCCCTCAGACCTTGCTGGTCTGACCCGAAGCCAATCTTCACTTCCTGCGTGGATTACGTTTGCCAAGGCTTGTTGGATCCAATCCGGATGCCGATACCGCAGTCAACTACATCCTTTGTGGGACAGCTTGATTCCAGCTCCTGGTCATCGTCGACGCCTCGTGGTCCTCGTGGCTGCAGAGACAAGCTTCATCTCTTCACCCAAGATCATCGCGACATCGCCTGGTTCCTTCCTGGTCACTGGCTAGTGACCCAGACTCTGTCCCCTCTGCTTTCAGGTTCTTCACTTCTTCTATCCACCCTTCCATTGGCCGCGTGCAGCACTTTTCTTGCAGATCTCCATTGAAAGCATCGACAAAACCTGACACGAAAAGACACCTATGCACCCGGCTTCCCTGGGTGAGGTAACTCGAGTGCTCCGGTGCTCCCGTGAGTATTGACTCTCCAAGTGTCCTAGTTTAATGGGGTTTTGTCGTAGTCCATCCGGACGTGCCTTTAATCAGTAACTTTGTAACTTCTTCGTTCTCCATTATAAGTCAATGGTAACTCGCGACTGTGTTTAGACACTGCACGCATCTCCCGTGGGTCTCCTAATTCCTAACCTTTGGTTGTCTAGTGTAGCCCCAGCGATTCCCTAGGCCCTAGGCCTATTCACTATTTCTGAAGTGGTTCTTATACCACTTACTTAGTATATGGTTTGGGAGGCCCCTAGGGCAAAACTGTATTTGTGCAACTTATCATATGCTGATTGAGTAACTTGTGATGTACTTCGATCTCTGACCTCATAAAAAGTTCAGAGGGGTTGTGTTAGAAATAAATACATATATATATTTGATATATACCTTGTGTGGTGTCCTTTCATTTGGTATTCAAGGGATTATAATTGCTAAAACAGCTTGCTTCACATGCTCTCTGAAGTTTTAGCCTAAGACTGCTGGTCCATGCAACCACTAGGATAGCTTGTCTATAAGGTTGACTTTACAACCACCATCAATAAGGAGTCGTTTAGACTGGTGCAAGGTGCCCACTAGAATAGTGGACATCATATGCCAGGCTAACTTCTCACAAGGAGCACTTTACTAAAACTATCTGAAGCACTACCACCCCTGAGCCAAATCAAAACCAGTGACCTGGAAAGTATTGAGTTCAAATCAAACCCCAATTAAACGGGCCAAGAATTACAATAGCTACTTGGACAGATCACTCCCATGTGGAACAGTTTTGGCGACACAGGGAGTCCTTTCTAAATGGGGCATTGAGCTAAAAAACATTGGAGCCCCCCTCCCTCCCCCCCAGCCTATTACAATAACTGAATCGAACAATGGGTGTTTTAAAAGGCGCAAAAGGCCCTGAGGAGTTTGGTATAATGAAAGGCGATGGACATACAATAAGGAAAATTACGATCACAATACCAAGGCCACCAATCCCGCGTCTGACTCGCAGCCGATTGCCCCAACTAGGAACCACGGAAATGCTTGAAAAAACCCACGAAAGGACTCTAAAAAAATCCAGGGCTGCAAGATCTGTTCATGGAATGTGAACAGCATAAGCGTAAAATTCGAAAATGCTGATTTTGCAGAGTTCATCTTACAGCATGACATACTACTATTACATGAAACGTGGCAGATCAAAAATTCACCAATAGCAGGCTACAAAGAATACCTCAACCCAGCCACAAAAGATGCAAAGTACGGAAGGGCTAAAGGTGGCCTATCGACCTTCATTTCAATGGATATTTCTTGGAAAGTCACAGTTAATCACCTGGATTCCCCCTGGATGCAATGCATCAAACTCAAAACTTCGCCCTCGACCAGCTTGCTTACTCTGAACATTTACATCCATCCCGCAAATAAGCAATAGAGGCATAGAATCCAGCAACTGATCACCACACTCAATACTTTAAAATGTACCTACCCACAGGGCAACCTGATATTTACAGGGGACTTCAACATGAACTTACTGCAAGGAGAGGATAAAAACATATCGGTCGTTATACAGGCAAGACAGGGCAACACAAGCAGACAGGACACCCTGGTCAAGAGATGCACTGCATTTCTAGACGAACTTTCCCTGTATACGCTAAAAGGACGAGGTGATCTGGACTCTACCGCAGCATTCACAAGAGTGACAAATAAAACAGGCACCACCATCGACTTCACCTTGGCGGACCTTGACCTTTTTCCTTTTATTTCCGACTTCCAAAGAAAGGAAAGAGCAGAAAGCGACTGCAGGATGGGCTCCCATCTCAAGGAACACAGAATGCGGTGTGGGCTCCCGCTCAACAACAATGCGCTGTGGGCTCTGCTCACAGAGTGGCGTGCTTGTGACTGCGCACTACTTTAAAACAAGCATTTGCAATGCAATGCCACTCGCATTTATGCAAGACGTATTGCTTTACAAATGCGAATGCAGGTGATTAAGAAGACACGAATGGGCGTGGAGGAGGTGATGGGGACAAGAAGTGACAATCTGTGGGAGGGGGCGGGGGGGGGACACAGGGCATAAAATAGTGTTTGAGTAAAGCGGCCAATAGCCACGAAGGATACTAATGACAAGATGGCCATCAGGAGGAGGGACTAAGAAGCCTAAAACCAATCAGAAGGCAACATTTAGGATGTAAGCCAATCAAAAGGATGGATGGAGAGTGGGCGGAGCTTCCAGAAAGCTTCCACACTATAGTATATACTGCATGTCTCAATGAGATAGCGCAAGCACTGCCTAGGCGAGTCCTAAAAAGAAGTCAAGGCAGCAAAGCAAGCATACAATGAACAATTCTGGATGAATATTAATCCATGCCAGTAAGCAAAGAATTTCCAAACTGTTCTGGGCAAACATCAACTTATTAAACGGCAACAACCGACATTTTAACTCGGATATAACAAAACACACATGAAGAGCCCACATCGAAGCCACTTACAATACGTCCTCATTCTCGGGTAAGTGCAATACTCCTAAATCAGCCCTAGCGAAGGGGATGGATGCCAGTGAGATAACAAGTCCTAAGTTTCAAAAACCGAGAACCATCGAGAAAACAGACACCAAAATTGGGAAATCACCACCCAAAAACCCACTTCACTACCGACAAAATCTAACAGAGGACAATTTCCATCCAGAAGCCCGGAAATCAACAAGGGCAGAACCAACAGACCCCCATCCACAGATTACACAAAAGCAGGTATTGAGCACCATAAAACAACTCCTCTGTTTACATGCATCTTTGAGTCCAGTACCATTCCAGATTTCTGGTGAGGAAGCATCTTACAACCTGTATATAAATCAGGGGCACGCTCTGACCCATGTATTTATAGACTGATAGCACTCATCGATATTGAGGAAAAAATCTTTGCATCCAACTTGCTGGCAGATCTTGAGGACTGGATCAGTAGCATAAACCTCATTGCGAAAACACAAACAGGTATTCAGGCAGGGATGGGCACTTTGACGAATATATCCGCAGTCACCCTTCTGGCCAATCAAGTTATCACTAAATCAAACATCCTCTGCGCGTGCTTGGTAGACCTGAACGCAGCCTTTGACAAAGTGTCCAGACTCAAGCTTTGGGCAAAAATGAAATCTTGGGGAATTCACACTAACCAACTAGAGGCAATTATTAATCTTTACTCTCAAACATTGTTCCGAATAAAAAAAGAGGACGGGCGAAGTCTCACCAATAAAATTCCAACCACCAATGGCTTAAAACAAGGTTACGTGCTGGCACCCTGTTTATTCAACATCTACACAACTGACTTAGAGGAAAATCTTAGTTCTACACAAGGCGACCCTCCAAAACTGGTTAATGCCTCCATAGCAAGTCTTCAATATGCGGACGATATCGTCCTACTCTCTCAAACCCCTCGAAGGCATGAAGCGGGTGATTTCCCAACTAGCAGCATACACCACCTCAGCTGAATTAGCAATCAACCGGAAAAAATCGAAGGTTATGTGCTTCTCCAACCCCCTCAAAAATGCCCTCAATTCATCTGGATGCTAAACAACAACCCACTGACCCCGGTGGACACATATAAATACTTGGGGGTACACCTTGATCGCCAGCTCAGCTACATGCAACACCTGGACCTAGGGCAAGCTAAAGCCAAACAGCTTCTATTCACATTCCAAACCTTGCAGAAGAAACTCAGCAGTTGCTCAACAAACCGCCTACTAAAGATCATAGCAGCAAAATTCCTGCCATCCATTTATTATCGGTCAGAAATGATAAACATAAAGGACTCGACAGTTTTAAATTTAGCACAATCTAGCTTCTTTAAGAAATTGTTCTCAATCCCATGCCATATTTCACAAGCACAAATAAGACTGGAGTATGGATTAAAAACGGAGGTGCCAGCAAGACAAGGAGCACTGGTTAAATATTATTGGAGAATGCGGGCAGAAGACGACATCGCTCTAGTCCATCAATCATTGTTGGCAGGAGATAACAATACAGGTTAAACAAGTCAGTACGTCCGGTCTTGAAAGACTTGCTTTCCGCACTAAGGCTAGATGTGGCTTGGCTCACAATAACGACCTATTCCGAGTTTAAACACGTAGTAAACTAAGTCATCAAGCAACAATCGCTGTTAACAGACAAAGTGGCCTTGTCCCACAAATCGCATGCATGGGCAGTGCTGTCATCTTATAAGGTGCTGCAACCTCAACCTTATCTGTTAGAACACTTTTCAAATCAACACAAGCTGAACTTGACCTTATTGAGGCTTGAATCATACTCCATGAAGGACCTCACTCCAAAACGTAAACGGACTTGGACAACAAAGGAGTGCCGCCTTTGTGATCACGGAGATGAGTCATTTCTACATCTGTTATGCATTTGTCTTGCGCCACTAAACACTCGGAAAATCCTCCTTCAGGAAACACTGAGGAGTGAACAAATAAGGACCTGCAGAGCTGCCATTATAAAATGCCTTGAAGGCTCGTCCATCCAACTGTCCTGCAAAGCTAAAACATTTTGGAATCTAGCAGCAAAAGAACTAGACAAGAATGACTGATGAACTGAACCAGTCCATACATCATTGCCTTGTTTATCTATTTTAAACCCCGTAGTCCATATCCTTTTAGCACTAGTACTTTAATACACTTTGGAGAAGCATGTGAAAATGTGTATAGTTCTAATCGACTTACCAAAAAAAGTTAACTCTACTCCATACAAATATAGTTTTCATTCATGTGTTTATTGTCATTTTAACTTGATCAATTGTTCAGATGTTTCACCTACCAAGGTTGTTGTTGTATTCTACATATTAGTTTATATGTATTCTAGCCCTTCTGCCTCTAGCTGCTCAGCCAGAGTGTGTCTTAGTATTAGAATGTTGGTGTGCCTGTGATGCGTGGAATGCCTGGGTGACTGAGTGGGATGAATGTGGCAGTTGGAGATGGGCTGAGCAGCTGGGGAGGCTGCTCCTGGTGGGGCTGGTACCACACTAGGCTGTCTGGAGTACAGAGATGTTGTTACCTTAACTGAAGACTGAAAAAACAAACCTAGAATACATCCTGGCTCCTGGTGTCTTTTCCACCAACAACACAACATTATTTTTGGCGACGAGGACAATCTTGAACCCCACAAGCTCTTGGTACGGCTAAGCAACAAGGAAACTCTGAAACTGAGGAAGTAACAGAACTACCAAGAGATCCATCAAGCAACTACTAGAAGAAACAGAAGGTATTTCCAGGCAAGCCAGCGCCAGCTCCACCAGTGTCCCTTCTATGGACAGCCCCAACAAGCAGTGTCACTACCAACTGACACTACAGCCTGGGAATACTACAGCGACTGTGAGTTGGAGGAGTGGCACAGCTACAACCGATTTTGGGTGTTCCAGCCTCAGAGGTCCACAGTGAGTTGGTGGAGTAGTTAAACTACAACCTCACCTGGAGTTCCAGCCACTTGGTAAAGTACAAGAATGACTGTGAGTTTGATGGGTAGCCTCGCTACAACCAGGTGTTGGTGGACCAGCCACATCACACTATTGTATGAAGTGTGCCTTGTAAATAAAGTGACTGTAAAGAGCTCAAGGAACAATTTTTGTGATGTCCAGTATGAAAAAGACAAGAAAGTGGAGTTTCAGTCACAGCGCTCTACAGCTTATGGAGTATTTATAGTAATGACACAATTTGGATTTATAGTCTTGAATTTTTAGTAGTTTGCCTTTATAGTGTTTGATGACAGTTTTCTAAACCACAGTGACAGAGACTATTTTTGAAAAAGATGCTGCCTACTATTTTTTTTTTCTGTCATCACAGTTTGTTTTGAGTGCCTGCGCCAAATCAAAATTAGTACCTACACAGCTTAATGTACTCACAAAGTGTTTAAGCCTGAAGGAATTTTGACAGCAATGTGAACTGTGTGGCACTTTGGGAAATTCCTGTTTAATTTGACATTCACACTGTGCCTTGAGTTTTCAGCTGCAGTTTGCGAGGTCGTGTGGAGGTAATTTTACGAGGAGACGTTCCACCACCATCGTAATTATTTGCTTAACCATCGAGGTTAAGTTACAGCTCAAACTCTCATTTTTGACAGCTAGCATTGTGTTTTGTTGGCCGGTTTCTAGTAACTATTTATCCACGAAATATGAAGAAATTAGCTCATGGCAGCCCCGCTGGTCTGTTGGCAGTTAAACAGCATGTTTCGAATTCAAATGAGCATCCTCGCGCTTACCTGCGCGAGCCTCTGGTCATGAGCAGTCCTGCGGCATTGTTCAGTGTTTCAACTTCGTCATCTGGCTCATCAGTGCGTTTGGTGCATGGACGCACCGTGAGCCACTCGGGAGGACGTAAGAAAACGTACCTCCATTTTGGGATGTTCTCTTTCACTCTGCCAACCAGGCCCTTTGTCATTAGAGTTCTTACATGCTGTGGGTAAGAGTGTCTGCATCGTTTTGCCAACCACGATGTTTGTGCCTTTGTCAATAAAGTTTTATTTAGTCAGCATGAGTTAAGGTACAACGTGGGGTCCTCGATCTACTTGGCATCTGTTTTATGATTAAACCTCTGTTTCTTCGATGCCAGCGGTAATGTACATTCATCATTTCTCAAATTTTGAACTGTTTAATGGATTCCGTTTGAGTTTCTCCGCTTCAAGTATGACTGAGTTCTACTGTGCTGTGAGGTTTGGCTCTATTATTTATCTGCACAGTTCTTTTGGGTACCTTCGTTTCATGTATGTTGAAGGAAATGTTTTTTTTTCATGCATTTTACTTAGTTCTTCTCTCGGAGAGCTTGTCGAGTTGGTTATCTACATGTTGAAGAATTCACAAGTCATTTTGTACTAGATTTTTAGTACTGGCTATTTCAGTGTAGGTCATTATAATTTTTCACAACAATGTGTCATGCGTTTTATAGTAATGTGACTTATTTTTGCAGTGTAATAGAAATGACTTTCTATTTTAGTTTTAGCTCGGGTGAGAGATCGCTCACGGGTGTCCTCCAGTGTGTCCTGTTAGGTGTACAAGTGCTCTAGTATAAACATATTTTAGACTGTAAGGCGTTTCTTGTACAACCTTTTAAGTAGTAATTCCACTGGTTAAAGTTAGTCTTTTGTTGGGCTTTCTTAGCTTAGTTTCAGAAGTGTGGTTTTCACAGTTTTCTTACATCAGGGATGGGCGAAGGTTTAGTTATTCCTACTTAGTGTTATCTCTGCATAGAGATTAGTACATGGTTTAGTTAGTCCCATGTTGGATTCTAGTTAGTTCCCATTTTGGACGTCATTGGGAAAGTGTGTTACTCCTATTTTGGGGTATGTAACTTCCAGGAGGGGGTTGCTTCAAGAGTTTGTTTTTACAAATGAGTACTTAGGTTTACTCCTATGCGGGGTTGGTTGTGGGATTCTCTCACAGTTGTGCACAGTATCTTTAGGGTTGGAAATTTGGGTGACGACCCATTTGTTTGGTTTTCCCTACTTTTGGGACCAAGTTCTAGGTAATTTTACCTTTAGCACTATTCTTTGTTATGCTTTTGGGTCATGGTGCTTTATAGTACAGAAGATATGTAACAAAATGATTTGTTCAGATATCAATTAAAAATTCTCTTTTGAAGGGGGATGGGGATTTTGCATTTAAGTTGTTTCTATCTTAACCATCTTTCTTCTACAGCGTCTTCTGATGTATTATTGTCATCTCTGCATCCTTGAGTTTAGAAATGTGTCCTAGTAATTATTTCTCTTCGCTCCATTCTAGAGTTAGTAATTTGTTCTATTATTGATTTTCTCCAGCTTTAATGATTCTATCTTCTTTCATGATTTTTCCTTTTGTTGCCTCTTAGAGATTTGTAATGTATTTGTTTTGCAATGTATTTGTTTTCTTTTGTTTAACGAAAAAGAGGTAATGTTGTATTCTACATAATAGTTTATATGTATTCTAGCCCTGCTGCCTCTAGCTGCTCAGCCAGAGTGTGTCTTAGTATTAGAATGTTGGTGTGCCTGTGATGCGTGGAACGCCTGGGTGACGGAGTGGGATCAATGTGGCAGTTGGAGATGGGCTGAGCAGCTGGGGAGGCTGCTCCTGGTGGGGCTGGTACCACACTAGGCTGGCTGGAGTACAGAGATGTTGTTACCTTAACTGAAGACTGAATAAACAAGTCTAGAATACATCCTGGCTCCTGGTGTCTTTTCCACCAACAACACAACAGTTGTCTGTTTCATCCTTTTATGATTTTAAAGAAATCTAATAAAAGTACTTATTATTATTAGTATCCTGTTGACTGTCATGCTGCAGACATCGCTCTTACGCTGCTTAGCAATGATGCTTTTGAAATGAACCAGAAGCGCGGCAGAACAATGTGTTTGACATGCTGTGTTTCCATTTTGCTTGGTTCCACAATGCTTGCAGTAGGCAGTGAAAGGGTGCTGTAGGTAGAGTGTTAGCAGTGCTGACTGTAGGGTGACCAACTGGCAGGGGTGCAAATTCAGGATGGTGAGTGATAAAAAATTCAGGACAAAGGGTCAAAATTCAGGACACAAATTCAAGACAGCAGGTAAACATTCAGGACAATAGGTATGTTTTACAGACACATCAGAAGAGGTCATGCAATAGTATATAAGTATGTAAATAGACAACCACTTTAGTACAAGTGGAAAGAAGTTTATATTAGGTTGAGACAATTGTGCACTTCATCGTTTGCCAGTATGCGCACAGTTTTGAGCAAATGTGCAGGTCTTCTTGTGGTAACAAAACCACCCCCCACCTTTCCAGCCACACAGGGAAACTCCTGATGCCTGGTCCGGACAGTCCGGCTTTGCTACCACCCTCCAATGGTGACCCTGTTCTTCACATAGACACTCTCTGATGTATATTTAATTTCTTTTATAGTGCGACTCATCCCAAGTAAGTAGGACAGGGTGTCAGAGTGCGTTACATCACACATATTATATAGAGACCATGACTCTTATAAATGTGAAAGTCAATCTATAGGAAATGTACCTAAGATAATGGGGGTCACAAGGTTTAATCATTCTTTCCTCCATGATTCAGTCTTTCACCATTCATTCTGTCCTTCCATCATTGCCCATCCATATTAATATTCAACTATTTGCAAACATATCCATCATCTATCCTTCCATTCATCCATCAGTCCACTCATCCCTCCCTCCATCCCTCCATCCACCCTTTCACTCATCCATCCCTCATTTCATTATTTCACCTTATCCATCTAGTCTTCCACTCATCCATCCATTCACTCATCCATCAATCTACCCTTTCACCCTTCTAGCCATCCTTTCACTTACTCTTTCATCCACCCAGTCACTCATCCTTCCACCCATTCACCCATTCAGTCATCCATCCATCCATCAATGCATCTTCCCTTTCTCTCTCCATCCCTTTTTCATTTAGCCATCCATCCTTTCATCCACCCATCCATCTACTCATCCATTCATGAATCCATCCATTGACCCTATAACTCATCCATCCTTTTACCCATCCATCTATCCTTTCTCTCATCCATCCACCCTTTGACTCCACTCATCCATCCATCCTTTCTCTCATCCATTCACCCTTTCACTCATTCACTCATCTATCCACCCTTCTGTCCCCCTCCCTCCGTTCACTCACTCATATACCCTTACATCATCCCTTTCACTCACTCCTCCATCCATCCATTCACCCTTTCACTTATCAATTAATCAATCCATTTGTCAGATCCCGCTTTCCCCCTCACAAGATTCGTTCAGGGCATTTTTCATGTGCCACTCCGTTTTTGTCCTTTTGGAGTTGGCGGCAGAGAGTGGCGCAACAGAGGTCTATGAGCAGTAAGGGTTCCTGGTTGTGCCACTAGAGTTCGTCGGTCAGCGTTCTAGCGTTCTGCTGACTGTCCGCCATTTCGTGCGCGAGAGCCCTCTGCTCTGCGCACTTCAACTGTTGTTTTGGATTCTGAAGGTCGCGCTTCCTCAGCGCTTCCGAAATTTGGACTATTCTTCGTATTTTTGGGGGCTTTGGTCCCAGTTTAAGACTCGGTAGCTTAGTACGAGTCTCTTGGCTTCCGCGGCCATTCTTCTTGGGTAGTTTTTGGCCCGTGAGCAAGTCCCGTTTTGTCCGTACTTGAGGCTTCCGTTTTTTCCCCGCCTCTCCTCACAGTGGCTGGTCTCCTGCTGACTGGGAATAAGATTTCGACAATTCCTGTTCTGGTCTAGTCCTTGGTGTTTGATACCCGTCGGCAGCGTTAGTCACTGAAGATTTCCTGGCCTGAGATCCTGGACTGCAGTTCTGAATTACCGACAATGCAGTAGGAAAACTCCTTGTTATTTTCTTCTCTATTGAACTCTCCTGAACTCTCCTGAATTCAACCTGCATAAATTGAGAGTACCTGTTGTTTAGCCTCAGTCTTGGGCATCCAGTACTTCTGTGAACTTTGTGAGAGATTACCTTCTGGAACATTATCCACTATTCTTCTTTGCTTCCTGCAACTTCCAGTCATAATTCCTGTTGAGCGCAGTAAATGGGGTATTAATTGTATGCATATAATTTATACTGCTGTCTACCTACATGTCATCATACTACAATCAGCAACCAATGAACATTGAACTGTATGAACGAAGTTTAATATGAAGCATCATCTACAAATATGAAGAATTAGAGAGCAGCAAATTCCACACTAGAGTAAGGTAAACTGAG
Source organism: Lissotriton vulgaris (assembly GCF_964263255.1). Taxonomy (NCBI): domain Eukaryota; kingdom Metazoa; phylum Chordata; class Amphibia; order Caudata; family Salamandridae; genus Lissotriton; species Lissotriton vulgaris. The sequence goes on along the minus strand of NW_028253634.1, from coordinate 160,329 downwards.
AAACTAGTGGGTGCTAATAGTGTAGCAGCCAATTCTTCTGGGAATGGTATTTATGTTGTTCTTCGTATTTTAGGTGCAGTTGGGCCATTGGTTGAAGAGTCCTTAGGCACCAGTGTGGCAGTCTCTCTCTTGTCAATCCACTTCCCCTTTCCCTTCCGTTCCTGGCCTTGGAGAAATCCGGGTCCAGGGAGGTGAGGGAATTCGGAATTACTCAGCAGGGCTCCTCCCTCAGGTCATCAGCTCCCACGGAAAAGCCAAGAATACAGGTACGCTTCTGACAAATTGAAGTGCCCTCCAATTCTATTCCGTCTGAGCAAGATGGCTGAGGGGTTAGATGTAAAAGCGCTAGCCTCAATTTTGGAAGGCTTGCAGAAGCAACTTAGTGAGACCAGGGAAGAGGTTAGAAAATCTAACCAAGAGGCAAGCATTCTTAGGCAAAGAATAGATCAGATGTCCACCAGTCCTAGTCCTAATTTTGAGGGTTTAAGGGCCCCAGGGTTTGATCCTTCCCCAACTACTTCATCGTCCCTTACCACTCAAGTTGTGCATGCCATGTCCCCCACCATTCCCTTGGCAGCCCCAGAGAGGTTTCAGGGGGACCCCAACAAGGCGCAGATCTTCATGACACAGTGCTCTCTACATTTTTTATGTAAGCCCATTTTGTTTAAGGAGGATCAATCCAAGGTGGCTTTCGTGCTCTCTTACCTGAGTGGAGACGCAGCTTCGTGGTCTATGCCATTGGTCTCCTCTAATGATCCAGTGCTGTACAAGTTTGAAGATTTTAAGAAAGAGTTCTTACGGATTTTCGATAGGAGAACCATCTCCCAGACTACTGACAATGAACTATTGGATCTGAAACAGGGCAATCGAGAACTGGTGGCATACCTTGCTCAATTCAACAAATTAATTGTGGAAACGAATTGGCCTTCTGAAAAAAGAGCAGCAATTTTTTACAGAGGCCTCAAGGATGAGCTGAAAGATGGGTTGTCGCAGATTCCCCAGAGGCCCACGGATGTGTCAGAGCTCATCGATCTGGTGCTTCAAATCGATCAGCGTCAGTCAGAACGTCGTAGTGAAAAGAGAAAAGACTTTAAGCTAGTCCCCCCAAGATTTGATCGTGTTAGAGCGGAACCGGCCAAGAATTCTGAAGGTGTCGTTCCAGAAGAGCCTATGCAAATTGGCACAGTTCGTGGTCCGCTGTCCAAGGAAGAAAGGGAGAAACGCCAAATGGGACGGCTCTGTATGTATTGTGGACAGTCCGGTCATTTTGTTCGAGAATGTCCTAAGAAACCAAAATCCAAGCAATGGGTAAAAGACCGGCTCCACCAGTAGACGGAGTTGCTCTGGTGGAAGCTCCTTTTGAGTCAACTCCAAAACCCCAATCATTAGCGAACACTCTCCAGTCGGCGGCTCCACATCTGATCCTGTCCTGCAAAATTCGCTTTGGGGAAAAGAGAGAAGAAGAGGTCGACATAATGTTGGATTCGGGTGCCACTGGAAATTTTTGCGATATCCAGTTTGCAAAAACCATTGGCATAAAATTTGAGAAGAAACTTCGGCCGGAGCCGGTTAGAGCAGTGGATGGTACCAACTTATCATCAGGTCCTATTGTCTTCGACACCGAAGCAATTTTGGTGGTGGGCCCTGGAGAACATCGTAGCAATATTAGTTTCAATTTAATAGATGCGCCTCAATTTCAGATGATTTTGGGATTGCCTTGGCTCACAGAACACAACCCACAAATCGATTGGTCTAGGCGTACTGTGGAAATGAATTCAACCTTCTGTCATGAACATTGTTTCTGTGAGCAATTGGAAGAGGTGAAGACTACGTTGTCATCCAGTTTGGCAGACCAAGCACAGATGATTTGTGCGGTAGAGCTCCCAGAAATTCCCCCGGAATACCAGGATTTGGCAGAGGTGTTTAATGAACAAGAAGCCAGAAAATTACCACCTCATCGGGATTACGACTGCCGAATCGAGTTGGAGCCTGGAGCAACCCTGCCCTGCAGTCGTATTTATGCATTGTCTGAGCCAGAGAATTTGCACTTGAAGGAATACATTGAGCAAAGTTTAGAGTGCGGATTTATACGACCCTCCCAGTCCCCGGTGTCTTCGCCCCTCTTCTTCATTCCCAAGAAGGATGGTTCTTTGAGAACTTGTATAGATTACAGAGCCTTAAACCTTGTGACAAAGAAGAATCGCTATCCGTTACCTCTCATTTCTGAACTCTTAGATCAGGTCAAGGACGCATGCATCTATACCAAGTTGGACCTTCGAGGAGCGTATCATCTTGTGAGAATGGCAGAAGGAGAAGAATGGAAGACAGCCTTTCGAACGCGGTTGGGGTTGTTTGAATACCAAGTCATGCCCTTTGGGCTCTGTAACGCCCCAGCTGCCTTCCAGCATTTTGTAAATGATGTGCTTCGAGAATTTCTAGATAGATTTGCTGTGGTCTACATCGACGATATCCTCATTTTCTCGAATAGTTTGGAGGAACATGTCGGTCATGTGAGAGTGATTTTGGAGCGTTTATTGGAGCATCACCTGTTCGTGAAATTGGAGAAGTGTGTCTTCCATTCGTCTAAGGTGGAGTTTTTAGGGTTCATTCTGTCTCCTAGAGGGGTGTATATGGATGACTCCAAACTCCAGGCAATCAAATCTTGGCCAGCTCCCAGATCTGTGAAAGAGATACAAAGTTTTTTGGGATTTGCCAACTTCTATCGGAGGTTCATCCAAAATTTTTCGGAAAAGGTGAGCCCCATTACCCGTCTTTTGAAGAAGGATGCGCGATTTGTCTGGGGACAAGATTCTGAAGATTCGTTTCAATTGCTAAAGGAAGCATTTGTATCAGCCCCGGTGTTACAACACCCGGATTTAAAAGAACCTTTTTTCATTGAAGCAGATGCCTCAAATCTGGCCATTGGAGGAATCCTTTCCCAACGTCATAAACAGACGGGTCAGCTACATCCAGTGGCGTATCATTCGCGGAAATTATCTCCTGCGGAAATCAACTACTCCATTGCGGACAAGGAACTACTGGCTGTCAAGGATGCCTTCCAGGTTTGGAGGCATTATTTGCTTGGGGCAAGACACGTGATAACGGTTTTCACAGATCACCGTAATTTGCAATTTTTGAAATCAGCTCGAACCCTCACACCTCGTCAACTGCGATGGTCGCTCTTTTTTGCAGATTATGACTTTGTGCTAACCTACAAGCCTGGATCTGCGAATGGAAAGGCAGACGCCTTATCCCACCTCAGTTCGGAAGAACAGAGTGAAAAGGTTTCCGAAGGATATATCATCCCTCAAGAAAGAGTCATAGCAACGGTGGCCGAAGACGACTTGGGAAATTTAATCATGGAAGAGTTTCGAAAGGAGAAATTTCACAATTGGCTGGCGGAAGGAGAGGATGGTGAAATTCGAGAGGGAAAACCTTATATTCTGGGAAAGATGTTTGTGCCCAGTGAGGAACTCCAAGAAAGGGTCATCCGGCTTCTACATGATCATCCACTTGCAGGACACAAAGGAGAAGTCAAAACGGTGGAATTGGTGAAGAGGACCTTTTACTGGCCTGGAATGGAAGCTCAGGTGAGACAGCACGTAGCCACCTGCGAGCAGTGTGTCAAGGGAAAGAGTTCTAGGCAGGCTCCTCAAGGTTTACTCATGCCCCTGCCATCAGCCCCGTCCCCGTGGCATACTATCCTTATGGATTTTATAGTGGATTTGCCCTCCAGTCAGGGATTTTCTGTGATTTGGGTGGTGGTTGACCAATTTTCCAAGATGAGTCATTTCATTTCCCTAAAGACCTTACCCACGGCCCCACAACTAGCCTCTTTGTTCATTCAACACATAGTCCGGTTGCATGGGATTCCGAAGGTTGTCATTTCTGACCGGGGACCACAGTTTGTGTCTAGATTTTGGAGGTCCTTTTTGAAGGGGTTGGGGGTGGATTCTCGTCTGTCCACCAGTTTTCATCCAGAAACGGATGGACAGACGGAAAGAGTAAATCAGGATCTGGAGCAATACCTTCGGCTGTATTTGATGGATCAGGAAGGAGAGTGGCCTTCATTATTAAGTACAGCGGAGTTTGCCTATAATAACTCAATTCATTCAGCAACTGGGTTCTCCCCATTTTTTCTAAACTCTGGTCGTCATCCCAATATGCTAGTTGGTAGGGAGGAAGTGGAGGTCCCAGCAGCAGCAGAGGTGATTCAGAATTTGCAGACAGCCTTCCAGTCTGCATCTCTCAATCTATCCAAGGCAAAATCAGGATACAAGAAACAAGCTGATAAGAAACGAAGAGAAAGCCCAATTTTTATGGCTGGGGACAAGGTTTGGATTTCAACTAAACACATGAGGTTAGTGGGGAATAGAAAATTCCAACCTCGTTACGTAGGTCCATTCCCAGTAGATCGTATGATTAATCCAGTTAGTGTGAGAGTAGTTCTTCCAAAATCCATGAGAATCCATCCAACTTTCCATGTCTCTTTGGTCAAACCTAGCCCACCTGATTTGAGATGTGACCCTTCTCCAACTTCAGTTCAGGTGGAGTCTGCTCAAGAGTTTGAGGTGAAAAGGATTCTGGACTCAAAATTGAAAAGGAACAGACTATTCTACTTAGTGGATTGGAAGGGTTTCGGCCCTGAGGATCGTTCTTGGGAGCCCAGTTCTAATGTACACGCTCCCAGATTGGTCACTGAATTTCACAAGACTTACCCACAGAAACCTAGAGAGGGGGCTTTAGTGGGGGGTACTGTCAGATCCCGCTTTCCCCCTCACAAGATTCGTTCAGGGCATTTTTCATGTGCCACTCCGTTTTTGTCCTTTTGGAGTTGGTGGCAGAGAGTGGCGCAACAGAGGTCTATGAGCAGTAAGGGTTCCTGGTTGTGCCACTAGAGTTCGTCGGTCAGCGTTCTAGCGTTCTGCTGACTGTCCGCCATTTCGTGCGCGAGAGCCCTCTGCTCTGCGCACTTCAACTGTCGTTTTGGATTCTGAAGGTCGCGCTTCCTCAGCGCTTCCGAAATTTGGACTATTCTTCGTATTTTTGGGGGCTTTGGTCCCAGTTTAAGACTCGGTAGCTTAGTACGAGTCTCTTGGCTTCCGCGGCCATTCTTCTTGGGTAGTTTTTGGCCCGTGAGCAAGTCCCGTTTTGTCCGTACTTGAGGCTTCCGTTTTTTCCCCGCCTCTCCTCACAGTGGCTGGTCTCCTGCTGACTGGGAATAAGATTTCGACAATTCCTGTTCTGGTCTAGTCCTTGGTGTTTGATACCCGTCGGCAGCGTTAGTCACTGAAGTTTTCCTGGCCTGAGATCCTGGACTGCAGTTCTGAATTACCGACAATGCAGTAGGAAAACTCCTTGCTATTTTCTTCTCTATTGAACTCTCCTGAACTCTCCTGAATTCAACCTGCATAAATTGAGAGTACCTGTTGTTTAGCCTCAGTCTTGGGCATCCAGTACTTCTGTGAACTTTGTGAGAGATTACCTTCTGGAACATTATCCACTATTCTTCTTTGCTTCCTGCAACTTCCAGTCATAATTCCTGTTGAGCGCAGTAAATGGGGTATTAATTGTATGCATATAATTTATACTGCTGTCTACCTACATGTCATCATACTACAATCAGCAACCAATGAACATTGAACTGTATGAACGAAGTTTAATATGAAGCATCATCTACAAATATGAAGAATTAGAGAGCAGCAAATTCCACACTAGAGTAAGGTAAACTGAGAAACTAGTGGGTGCTAATAGTGTAGCAGCCAATTCTTCTGGGAATGGTATTTATGTTGTTCTTCGTATTTTAGGTGCAGTTGGGCCATTGGTTGAAGAGTCCTTAGGCACCAGTGTGGCAGTCTCTCTCTTGTCAATCCACTTCCCCTTTCCCTTCCGTTCCTGGCCTTGGAGAAATCCGGGTCCAGGGAAGTGAGGGAATTCGGAATTACTCAGCAGGGCTCCTCCCTCAGGTCATCAGCTCCCACGGAAAAGCCAAGAATACAGGTACGCTTCTGACACCATTCTTCAGTCCGTACACCCATTCACTCACCTGTAATCCACCCTTTCACTCATCCATCCATTCTTTCACTAATTCATCCATCATTTAACCATCTATCTACCCTTCCGTCCATACATCCATCTATTTACCTTTTCTCTCATCCATCCATCCACTCACTCATCTGTCCATCCTTTCTCTCATTAGCCATCTATTCACCGTTTGACTCATCCATTCACCCTTTCACTAATCCATCAAACCATCCACCCATCCCTTCACTTACACACCTTTTCACATTAAATATGAGCTGAGCCTTTGTCTGCTGAGTTGCAGGCAGAAGAGGCCCATCAAGGACTTCAGCCCTGCTGTAATCCCTAAAACAAGGGGCAGGGCGGGGGAGGGCTCACTACGCCACTGGACATAGGCAATCCGAAAAGTGGAAGTCATAAGTCATGCATGATGCACAGTGCCTCTGTGACATGGTGTTGTTTCCAGGGCTTTAAGTGGGATGAAAAAACTGGGGGGTCTCTCCAAAGAGGGTGTTTGATGTAATTAAGGGCAGGTCTTTAATCTCCTATGCTAAAAATCTGTGCTTAGCAAAGGGTGTCGCCAGACAGGTAATTTGCTGCTTCTGTCATTGCATCCAGATATATAACACAACAAGTAGTGTTACACCTACAAGCCAGAACTAATGGCTTTGTCAATGGTTGCTAGTTGCATAACATTTTCAAAAAGCAGCAACCTTGGCTTTTTTGGATATAACATTAAAAATGTTTCAGTTTTAAAATGATGAGACAGTGAAAGACACATAACCCTTTTTTAAAACTTGTTTCACCACCTTTCCATTAACTGGATTCTCACCTAGCAGGTTGGGCGTTTTTGTTTATTTCTTCCACCTGACTAAATGTCCTGCCCTAGGCCGAGGCACGAGGTAGCCCACCACATGCAGTAAGAGCACAGGCTGGCCCATTGTCATTCTGTATGTTGCAATCCGCCACAGACAGAATGACAATGGGCGGGGTGGGGCTGCTCCTATGCTCAGAGGAGTGCGAGGTGGCTCCCACAGGGAGCTGAGCCTTCTGGCCAATGCCCAAAATTATGGACAAAAGGCATCCGTAAAAGAGATTGTCATGGACAATGGATGTGAGATCCAAATTACAGACAGTCTGTGAAATTTACGGACGGTGCGTCACACTAGCTGACATGTAGGCTCATGTGCTACAGGGACAGTAAAGCTTCCCATGGGCCTAACATAGGCCCCAACAATCCTTCAGGGTAAATGTTATTTCCTGCAGGATACATCATGCAGCATCCCTTCCCTGGGGGCTGTGCTAACGCCCACACCTCACCCATCGAACACAGGCGTCACCAGTCAGGTGACTCTGTTAATAAAAGGAGCTGTGCGCATGTGCCTTGGGCCACTTATCACCGGTACCACTAAGTGTCCATGTGGTTCTTTATTTAGCATGTGGGCAAAAGGTCCAAGAGGCTACAGGCATCTTAAGTCTTCCGGGGGACCCCATTCAGCTCAAGGCACATTCTGCAGGGAGGGCGTCATTTTGCGTTATGCCACTGAAGTCCCCGGTGCTGTTTAGATCGGAGTGTTGTGTTCCCATAATATGCGCTGCACCCAGCGTTTGGGAACCTTACAGAGGCTCATGGAGGTTCACACACATTTTTGGTCTGTTCAATTAATAGATTCAAACATTCAGTTTTAATTGAAGGAGCAGCTAAGTGTATCTAGAAACACAAGCAGCAAGCCACCGGTGTGAAACAGGGATGACCTGGTGACAGCACAGCGGGTGAACCGAGAGTAAGCCGCAAGCATGCTCGAACCGAGTCTCTGCCCAACTCTTTCCAGTGTGTTTGTCCTGACACAGTCCCTGATGGCTCAGCAACCCATAACGTCCTGGCACAAGGATGCAGATGTTTTCACAAAAGAAGAATGGAAACCCCTAAACACCATCATTCCCAGTTGTTGATGACCCATGAAAGAAGGCCTGCAACCATCAAGACAAGTCGTCACCACCTGTCCAGGTTCACCACATGGCTGGCAAACCCAAAACACCTGCCCCCGTCCAGTGTGTCATCACTAGCACCCATGGAGCATCAAACACCAGAGTGAATTTCCCACACCACTATAATGACTTACCAGGATTTGTACAGTGCACAGCTACCTCTGGAGAGGTATCCCAGTGCTGCGGGCCGTCGGGAGGATTAAGCAAGTTGTTTCCCAGAGTCACACAGTGCTGGGCTAACCTGCCACCAGAGCCAGAGATCGAACCGCGAACCGTGTGGTCGGGAAAAGCCTACTAGCAAGCGAGAATGACGGCATCCATCATAGTGACCCCTGCAACCATCCATCTTGGGAGGGAGGGGTGAGGGGGGGCAAAGCAGACCGAGACAATGAATGTGTGGAAAAGGCCGCTTTATTGGAACAGGTGCGCATCACATATTAAAATGCCTTGGCAAAAGCCTTCCAAAACTAAACCTCACTAAATACGGAACATCCCTAACCCCAACTCCGGCCCCTCCCCAAAATTATTGTGACCCCGCCCCCACCCATACAACATTATCAACATTACAAAAACATTACATCATCATATCAACCATTAAAACCTATCAAAGCAAGCCCTCCGTTAACAAACTCCCATGCCTGCCCCGTAACATCTGTCAGTCCCCCAAAACGTATAACCTAACCAAAAATGACCATTCTATCCTATTCCTGTCGATAACACCAATTGCCCATCAATCAACAAAAATCTGCCCAAACTGCCTAAAAACCAAATAGACCCTGCACGGCACCTGCTCCAAGCGACAATTACAACCAGAACAAAACCCCTGCTCCCCTGTTCCAAAAAATGCAAACCCAGAATATAAGGATAAAACTAAAATAACTAAAAAGGTATAAAACTGAAAAAAGAAAGTTACACGCAAAAAAGGGGAAAAAATTGAGGGGGGGGGGGTGAGGGAAAAATGTTCTACCTAAGCTCCCAGCCACCAGGTCACCAAACCTAAAATGGTGGCTGCGAGCAGGAGCCCAAAGCATTTATGCTTGGGCTCCTTTTGGGCTACAACCAAAAATTAGCCCAAACCTAAAATGGCGGTCCGCCTACACTAACAAACCCCCCCCCCCCCCCCCTACCCCTCCCAAATCGCCTGGGGGGGGGGGACCTCCCTTCGTTAGGCTGCCCCCCCAAGCCCCCCTTCCGGCAGCCAGCTCGCTGCGCCGACTGGCCCAGAACAGTTGGTAGAGGTTAGTCCCGACTCTGCTTCCCTTCAAGGCATCCCCGCACCTGGCCTCCAAGAAGAGAGAGTGCCAGGAGAAATGATGAGAGACTATGTCCCACTGCCACAACTTCAGTGAGGCAGTGGCGGACCAGGGGCAGCACATGCTCAACCGCTGGCTGGGAGGTGAACCCCACAGGTAGAGCATAGCTAAAGCCAGGGTGGGCATTGAGAGTGCTGTGCACCCCCCCGGTGACCGTCTCCATGGGAATGGAAGGAGACTGTTTGCCTCCTACAGCAACATTGCAGTACCGGCCGTCGCTGGCCAGTAAGTGAAGGTGGCGGCCAAGTGCTGAGAGCGACACACAGCTCAACAAGGTACCGTGCCTATCCCACCCAACTCACCAAATTGCTGGCGCTAGTTGGAGCAGTTCCCCACCTCCTTCCTCATACCAGGGACTGCAGCATGGAGTCACAAAAGCCGGGGCGGGAGGAGTGAGCAACGCGCACCCCAGGGCTACCAGATTCATACTGCCATGGGGAAGAGGGTTAACCTGCATGTTCCGCAGTGACCCTGCTGTCCACGGGTCATCACCTGCCTGTTGCAGGAAGACAGACCACACAAGAAGCAAGGGAAGAGCAGGGACGGGCATAGAGAGCACTGCACACCACCTGGTGGTCACCTACCGCCACTGCCGGAAGAGACTGCCCCAAAGGAGTAATTGATAAGCAAGATATTAGCAACCCACCTGCCTGGTCGATGCTGAAGACCCAGTGGGAGCAGCCTGCGCCTCCTGGATCCTTTCTAGATACCGGAACCAGCAAGCGAGACCATCATCACAGGCATGACGAGCACTGTGCTCTCCATAGTGTCAGTGTGCCACCATTGTGGGAGAGGAGAAGATCGTTCTGGCCTCCCAGCTCAACCCTGCAGCCCCACTGGTGCCCCTCCTACTGCACAAGAGGGTTCGACATAAACAGTGCTCAAAGAGCTGCACCCGTAAACTTCACAGCTGATCAAAAGATGAGCGCAGCGCGGGAGGGACACAGAAGTAAGGATGGAGCACCGCTTGCCCTCCTCTGGCCGTCTGCTGCCACCGTAGGAGAAAGGAAACACTTTGCCCGCTCCACAGGCCCTGTCTAGGTTGCCCGTGGCTCTTTCCTCCAGAGGAAAATAGGGAGCCCAGAGTCTATGGGATGGGCAGCCCATCACTGCCTGAAGGGGCACCTGCTTACCAGCAAACTGTCAAAAAGATGAGGAGCATCGCTCACCACCTGGTCGCTGCTTGCCACCACCGTCTTGAGGAAAAGCAGCGGGCAACCCACAACAGCTGGACAACATCTGCTGAATACAAAGAAAGGAGAGCAGTGGGTCATCCACTCAGAACACAGCCGTAGCAGAGACACTGTTAAGGGGAGAGCGACAAGTGATCAGAAAACAAAGACTCAGGGCACTGCACCCCATTGGGGTGAGAGGAACATTAACGGTGTTCTCCCAGAAACACTATACCCCCCACTCCTGGCACGCCCTAGGGGCCCCTGCACAGACACAGAAGAGACCTGGTCACCACACGCTGCACAAGAGCCCACACAGAAAAGGCAGTACTTTCAAACACGGCAAGCCATCTCAGTAGCCTGAAGCGCGTGCAGGCATGGTACCCACAGACCGTAACCCTGGCAGATGACACCCAGGGGAAGTAAGACTGCCAACACCTCAGGGCCTGTAAGCAGGGAGTATTCCCAATCCATCAAGGTAAACGGCTGCAGCATCAAATGCTACCCCTATTACGGAGCAGTGGTACTATACCAGCTCATCACCTGCCCAAAAGGAGTGTGAAAAGTAGGGACATCGCCAAAGAGAGGCAGCACAATGGAATCAAAGTGGAAAAGCCTATAGAGCCATCCTGGGCAAAAACCAACAGCAGCAGCTGGCCTCAGAGACACCCATGTTCCGTTGACATGCCGGTAGGAGAAACTGCTATCACACTGCGGTTCCACCAGACACCATTATGACCCATTTAAGAGTACGGGAATCTCAAAGACACAACACCGTTGCCTAAGCCTGCAAGATGGACACAGCCCCAGACAGGTGATGGTCTGAATTAAGCTAGACCGTCCCAGAAGGTGGACAGAAGCACACAATGCCACGATGGTAGTCCAAACGCCAAGTCCACATCGTCTTGCACCCTCAAAGCACACAGTGACACACCCTGCCAACCATGCCTGATGGCAGCCAGGCCTCAAAATGCAAGTCCTGCAACATTCAGAGAAATTGGATCAGAATCACAGATCGCTACTACCCACGGAAGAAGGTCCCAGAAGAGGGAGCACCCCGGAGTTGGAGCTCCAAGAAGGTCCCTGAAAAGGGAACATGAGACACGTGGCCAGACGACACACTGCACTGAAGAAGAAGAGGAAAACTAGATCAGCAACAGCACAGATCATCACCAAGCCAGAGCCCAACACTCGAGGCCGCTGACTAGACTGCGAAGACAGTTGACCACTGAGAGGCCCTGTTGGCCAGCCCTTAAGATAGTGCATGCCGCTGCACGCAGAAGAGACTCGTAACAAGAAGTCCTAGCTGGCTTCGTAGAAAGGAGGTGCAGGCTGAGGCACCAATAATGAAGAAGAGAAGGAAGTGTGACCAGCTGTTCTACACTAGGAAACCTGATTACCAACCAAGTTCAGCAGAGAAGTTTAAGAGAGGCCAGGCATAATAGGCATGCTCAAGAAGACTCGAGCTGCTGATGGAGCACTTCTAGACACACAAGCAGCAACTCACCAAGGTGAAATAGGGATGACCTGGTAACAGCACAGCTGGAGAACCAAGAGTAAACCGCAAGCACCCGCAAATCAAGTCTTTGCCCAATAGTTCCCAGCGTATTCATCCCGTCACAGTCACCAACATTTCAGCAACCCAAAATGTCCAGCCACAAGGATGAAGGTGCCTCCACAAAGGAAGAATGGAAACACCTGCCTTCCATCATTGCCACTTGTCAATGACATAAGAAAGAAGGCCTGCAACCCTTAAAGCAAGTCCTCACGAACTGTCGTTCAGTTTCCCCACACGGTTGGCTACCCCATCATTCAAGCCACTGTCTAGTGCATCATCACTACAACCCAAACACCCTGAGTGGAGTCCCACATTGCCAGCATAACTACAGACAAGAAGCACCAGTTGCACTCGGAAGAATCAGTCACCCTGCATGCACACTGATCCCGTTGGCAAGAGCGAGTCTTGACCAAGACCCATCTACCCCTCATTTTGCATGAGCTACTAAACAGTGACTCCTCAGCAGTCTTGCTTTAGAGACAAAGAACAAGGGAACCCTTATAGTCAGAAGGGACCAAGGGTAGTAGTAAGTTATTAGAGACAGCAGTCCTTTTCAAAAGAAATAAATACATATAACCACAATACTACAATCAGGATCGGGTATACCCATGTAGAAATGGCTCATATATAGAATTTATTTACGAAACTTAAAGCTACAGAACATGAACAGTGAATGAGAAACACGTGACAGGGTTTTAGGAAATGAGCAGATTTCCCTACCGCAGACATATGACTTAAAAGTGACTTTTGGTGAAAATATGAAATAGTAATAGTCACAATAACAAAGCAGGTAGTACTCTGCATAAGTTTCAAATGAAGATTGGAGTTTAAGACGTGGTTGTCAACGGCATTTCGATCCCCAACAACGGCATGGGATCATCATCAGGAATAAACAATCAAACAATTGCCTGGGAAGTTGCCAGGGTGACGGTCCGAAGAGGCAGGGTCGGAAATGGGGGCCCAAAGAATTACAGAGCTTTAAATATGGCTGAAATGTGCTTTTCATCTTATTCTACATACACTAGAGTCACTGCGATACTAATAAAGAAAGATACCCCATTTGTATTGGGAGGATCACTACTAGACTTGCAAGGCCGATACAGTACTATGTGGGGCTGACTATGTTCCCACATGGTTGCTATTTTTAACTGTTATGGTTCCAATATTGATAACCCTCAATTCTTTGCCACGCTATAGGGAAAAGTGCTCACCACTGGGTCTACTTACATTCTTTGGGGAGGTGACTTTAACAAAGCATTGATGCCCACATTAGACAGATTTAATTTGCAACCACAACACTACACTGCAACTCAGAGCCAGCTAGTAGGCATTATGACAGATAGTTACCTTTTGGATGCATGGAGAAAATTGCACCCCACCACTAGAGAGGGCACATATTATTCAGCAGTGCACTCAACATGATACAGACTTGACTTTTGGATAATCTGTAGGGGAATAGGGCATTGGGTGGAGCAGGTTGAGCACCTTGCGAGGACGTACTCAGATCACTCCCCGATAAAAATGGTATTAACCTTCTGGGTAGCAGACCACCATAAAGTAAGTGGCGACTAAATCCAATGGCACTACTGGATACCGCATTTAAGGTAGAACTGGGGCAATAAATCCAAGACTTTTTTCAGCGCATAGTGGGATCGGTAGCGTAGGTGGCAACTGTGTGGGAAGCCTTCCAAGTCACAATGAGGGGACTGTGCATTTTCAAGGGGGAAGGAATCTGATAAGATATCCAAAATCTACTCAAAAAGATAGATATAAAAAAAAAATTCTAGAACAAGAAATAACGACCTAAAAAAGCCGCCCTCAGAGACAAAATAACTGAATACAAGGGCACAGTGGCGAGAACATGTAAGTTTAGAGGTATATACTATAAAGCCCGGAACTAGGGGCAAGGAGATCGATGAGGTAAAGCAATAGCAGATAATATTCGACAACTCGGATTTTCCAATTATGTAACTGAAATCTGGGATTCCGGGGCACCATTTAACGGTGCATTCCAGAACGTTTACAAGCCTCCAGAACATATTACTCCACATTAAACATCACACAGAGAAAACAACCCATCAACCTCACCCCATACTTAGAAGATTTCACACTGGCCTGGCGAGGTGACTCCCACAGAGAGTTCCTGACTGCTGAACTAGAAGAAGACAAAATACAAGCAACTATCATGCAAATTAAATGAGGATGGGCCCGGGATCAGACGGTCTCCCAGTGGAGTTAAACAAAACATATGCGGAACACCTACTCCTCATTTATAAAAAATTGTTTGATGAAGCAGATGAGGAGGGTATACTTCCATTATCCATGGGAGACTATGATAACCTCATTGCTTAAACCTGGCAAACCAGCAGAGCGTTGTGAGCCTTACAGACCACTCTCCTTAATTAACTGTGATACCAAGATTTTGGCCAAAGTTCTATCTAATAGATTGGATCTTTTAATAGGGTCCCTTGTATTGCTGGACCAAGCTGGATTTATACCTGGGCAAGCAACATCCCATAATCTCCCTACCCTATTCTCGACAATGCAGGATATAGATCCCGATATAGCCGCAGTTGCAGATTTTCTAGATGCCACTAATGCGTTTGATTCTATAGAGTTGACGGCTTTGGCATATGAGATTGCCCCCTAGTTTTCTTAAATGGATTGAACTCCTCTACTACCAGCCTCAAGGCACTGTTCTTCTTAATGGTTCACACTCGTCTCCATTCCGTATAACTCCGGGCACGCGACAAGGCTGCCCACTATCCCCACTATTATTTGCTCTTGCCATAAAGTCCTTAGCGGCAAAACTGAGGCAACATATCAAGGAGTGGGCACTCCGATATGCCACTAGGCACGTTTTAATATCGTTATACACAGATGACATTACCTTATATCTCAGAGATCCACAAGAGTATTTGAATCCAATTTTGCACGAATTCATCACATTCAGGGAACACTCTGGGATAAACATTAATTCGAGCATATCACAAATATTCCCCCTCACAGATGACATCACTCGTTATACGTTAGACTATCCCTTAGAATGAAGCATTACGGAGGTTAAATATTTAGGTATTAAGATCACTAGAGATAAAACCAAATTAATGCACATTAATTATGGTACAACCTTGGACATCTGACGGATTCCATTACACGCTGGTAGCTATGCCGTTATCCATGGTAGGAAGATTCTCTCTAATAGAAATGGTGATACTGCCCAAAGTACTCTGTCTGTTTACTAATATTCCCTATAATTCAGGGCAACCATACTTTGCAGCTCTGAAAACACAGATGATCCGATTAGTGTGGGGAGGCAAGTAACTCAGACTGAAATGGGAAGTACTGACCCTCCCTTTCTCACGAGGAGGGTTTGATGCACCTGACGTAGAACTATACTACATTTGCACGCAGGTACATTACGGTGCCTACTAGTTCCACCCCCCCATATATGCCAGATTTAGCAGTCAAGTTAGGATATATGGACCCAACGCCCCTGTCCGGGGTTATCGCGACACAAACTAAAAGGCGAGACGCTGACCCCACCACAGTGGCAAGTACCATCATGGCTTGGCGAAAGCTGGCAACAAAGCTGGATAATTTTTGTTGCATAGCTATATTCACCCCCACTACCCTTAAAGTACCATCCAAAATTGAAAGTAACTTACAAATTAGCATGCAGGCAAGTACTGGATAAACTTAATGTACAGACATGGGGAGACTTGTATAAGAATGGGGAGTTCTGAACAAAAGAGCCGTTCTTCCATGAAAACACACCCACAGCTATGGACCCATTCATGTATGTGACACTCCAACAAAGTGTTAGGAATGTTACTCCAGAGTTCCTGCAAGAATCGCAGACTCTACCCTCTTTGCATGCGATACTACAACCAGAACCGCCTCACCATGTCACCTCTAGTTCTTTTCATTCTACTTTAATGTTGGCCATAGTAAGCAAGACAAGCCACCCTCATTCACCTAAAGCAAAAAACAGAAGCCTACAGCACCTGGGTTCCCAGGTGGTCTCCCATCCAGGAACTAACCAGACCCAACGCTCTGGTGCTCTAAGCTTTTTTCATTCTACTTAAGTGCTGGTTATAGTAAGCAATACAAGCCACCCTCATTTATCTAAAGCGAAACAAAAAAACATTAAAAAAGCCTACATAACCTGGTAATCCCAGGTGCTCTCCCATTCAGTTACTAACCAGGCCGAACTCTACTTAACTTTTGAGATAAGATGAGATCAGGTGTTTTCAGGGTGGTGTGGACGCAGGCAAGAATAACACTGACTTTGGGGCTCTTAGCTCTTTTTATTCTACTTCTGTACTGGCCATAATAAGCAAGACATCCAACCCACATTCACCTAAAGCAAATAACAACAAAAGCATACAGCACCTGGTGTTCCCAGGCGGTCTCCCATCCAAGTACTAACCAGGCCAGACCCTGCTTAACATATGACATCAGGTGCTTTCAGGGTGGTATGGCCGTAGCCATAAGGAACACTGATTTTGGGGCTCTTAGCTTTATCATTAGACTTTAGTGCTGGCCAAAGTAAGTGAGAAAAGCCACCCCCATTCACATAAAGCAAAGCAAAAATAGAAAAAAAAGCCTACAGCACCTGCTATTCCCAGGCGGTCTCCCATTCAGGTGCTAACCAGGCCTGACCTTACTTAACTTCAAGGATCAGACGAGATCAGATAGTTTCAGGATGGTGTGTCTAGAAGCATGAAGAGCACTGACTTTGGGTCTCTTAGCTCTCTTCATTCTACTACAGTGTTGGCCATAGTAAGCAAAACAAGCCACCATCATTCTCCTAAAGCAAAAAAAAAAGCCTCCATCACCTGGGTTCCCAGGTAGTCTCCCATTCAGGACCTACCCAGACCCAGCGCTGCTTAACTTCTGAGATCAGACGAGATCATGTGCTTTGAGCGTGGTATGGCTGTAGGAATGAAGAGCACTGATTTTGGTGCTCTTAGCTTTAGTCCTTCTATTTCAGTGCTGGCCATAGTGAGCGAGATAAGCAACCCTCATTCACCTAAAGCAAAACAAAAATTAAAAAAACCTACACCATCTGTTATTCCCAGGCAGTCTCCCATTCAGGTACTAACCAGGCCCGATCCTGCCTACATTCTGGGATCAGACGAAATCTGGTGCTTACAGGGTATTGTGGCTGAAAGCATGAAGAGCACTGACTTTGGGGCTCTTAACTCTTTTCCTTCTAGTTCATTACTGGACATAGTAAGCAAGACATTCCACCTTCATTCACCTAAAGCAAATTTTAAAAAAAGCATACAGCACCTGGTATTCTCAGGCGGACTCCCATCCAGGTACTAACCAGGCCCGACCATGCTTAACTTCTGAGATTAGATGCTTTCAGGGTGGTACGCATGGAGAGAAGTGCCTTTGGGGCCCTTAGCTATTTTCATTCTACTTCAGTGTTGGCCAAAGTAAGTGAGAAAAGCCACCCTCATTCACATAAAGTAAAACAAAAATAAAAAAAAGTCTTCATCACCTGGTATTCCCATCCGGTCTCCCACTCAGGTACTAACCAGGCCGGACCCTACTTAACGTCTTGGATTAGATGAGATCAGGTGCTTTCATGGTGGTGTGGCCGTAAGCATGAAGAGCACTGACTTTGGGTCTCCTAGCTCTATTCATTCTACTTCAGTGTTGGCCATAGTAAGTACGACAAGCCACCACCATTCACCTAAAGCAAATAAAAACAACCCTACAGCAACTGGGTTCCCAGGTGGTCTCCCATCCAGGAACTAACCAGACCCAGCGCTGCTTAACTTCTGAGATCAGGCAAGAGCAGGTACTTTGAGGGTGGTATGGCTGTAGGAATGAAGAGCACTGATTTTGGTGCTCTTAGGTTATTTCATTCTACTTCAGTGCTGGCCGTAGTAAGCTGGACAAGCTACCCTCATTCACCTAAAGCAAAACAAAACAAAAATGCCTATTGTACCTGGAATTCCCAAGGGGTCTCGTATCCTGGTTCTAACAAGGCCCGAGACTGCTTAACTTTGAAATCAGACGAGATCAGGTGCTTTCAGGGTGATATGGCAGTATGCATGAAGAGAACTGACTTTGGGGCTCTTAGCTTTTTTCATTCTACTTCAGTGCTGGTTATAGTAAGCAAGACAAGCCACCCTCATTTACCTAAAGCAAAACAAAAAACATCAAAAAACGTATAGTCCCTGGTATTTCCAGGCAGTCTTCCATCCAGTTATTAACCATGCCCAATGCTACTTAACCTTTGAAATAAGACAATATCAGGTGTTTTCAGGGTAGTGTGGACGTAGGCATGAATAACACTGACTTTGGGGCTCTTAGCTCTTTTCATTCTACTTCAGTACTGGCTATAGTAAGCAAGACATTCTACCCTCATTCAACTAAAGCAAATTAAAAAAAAAGCATACAGCACCTGTTGTTCCCAGGCAGTCTCCCGTCCAAGTACTAACCAGGCAAGACCCTGTTTACCTTCTGGGATCAAATACTTTCAAGGTGGTATGGCGTAGCCATGAAGAGCACTGACTTTGTGGCTCTTAGCTTTTTTCATTCTAATTCAGTGCTGGCCAATGTAAGTGAGAAAAGCCACCTCCATTCACATCAAGCAAAATGTGTTCCCCCAGGTGTACAGGATGAAGAGACAAAAGTGAGGGGTGGTGAGTGTTTTATTGACCTGTTGGTTAGGGACAGTATATATGTTGTGTGGGGTCCTAGAAAGGAAGGGAAGAGAGGTTTTTAGGGGGGGAACAGAAATGGAGCTCCTCCGAAGCTAGTCCAGTCAACGTATCCCAGGGAGGGCTATTTCGGTGATCTTCCCTCCAGGGACGAGGTTTTGGGCTCCTCCTTGTTGCCAGGATTTCCGGGGGTATTGTACGTGGCCCGCACCCTCAAGGTAAACAAAAGGATAACAGTGTCAGCAACCAGAGGCTTTGGCTGGTTAACACACCGCCAGCGACACCCACAAACAGGAGTGTGTTTAAGGCTTAGAGGGAGAGTTGGTGCACTGGGTGAGGATGGAAAAAAGTAGGGGGAAAGAAGTGGACCTGGTGGCTGTTCACCATCCTGCCCTCCACCAGCCCACAGTAAAGTAGCTAAAAAACGGTACTTGCCTAAGGTACCAGCTCTCCTGGGTCGTGGCTCTCGGAGTCTTGCCACCCTCCTCCTCTTCCCCGGGTCGGCTGGACTCATGTGCGTTGCCACTGCTGTTGACGCACTCTCGGTCGTCTTGGCGTCTTCCTTCTGGGTCGGGGTTCTGTTCTGTTCTCCTGGTTTGGAATCTTCCGAAGCAGCGTAGAACAACGCTCTCCGTCCCCGCTATTTGTTCTTACGCTTGCCGGACTGGTGTTTCCTCTTCAGGAAAGACTAGACCTCCTAGTTCTTGTTCCGGTGGTCTAGTCCCGGGCGCCATCTTGGAAGTCCCACTCACGAAGAGCGAGGGACTACATTGCCTTTATTCTAAGCATGGACGTTCGGGCCATGTTTCTGACGGGTATCGTGAAAATCCACATTCCCTTGAGCTCGGCCGGGTGCATGGATGGTCTGAAAAGAAAAAGGTTGTAAGGATAGCAACCATCAGAGTATCCTAGGGTTCGTGTCCTTGTGAGTGGCAAGCCAGGTGAGAGGGGCGTGATCAGTAACCAAAAAGAAAAGGCGACCCAACAAATAATATTGCAGGGCCCCCATAACCCACTTGATGACCAGGCATTCTTTTTCCATTGTTGAGTAGTGGGTCTCTCGTTGGAACAACTTACGGCTGAGGTATAATATTGGACTCAGTTCGCCTTTCTGGTAAGGTTGAGATAGGACCGCCCCTAATCCACGTTCAGAAGCGTCCATTTGTTGGACGAAGGGTTTTCTGAAATCGGGACACATCAGTACCGGGGCTTGGCACAATAGGGTTTTCAGGGCCTGAAAGCTATTTTTTTGGAGGTCTGTCCATTCTAGCCTGTTGTTGGGGTATCGATGCACTAACAAGTCAGTTAGAGGGCAGGCTATGGAGGAAAAGTCTGGAATAAAGTGCCGGTAATAACCTACCAGTCCAAGGAAGGCCCATATGTCCTTTTAAGTGGTTGGCTGGGGTATGTTCTGTATCGTTTCTAATTTGGTGCTTTGTGGTTGCAATGTTCCATCTTGAATGGAGTACCCCAAATATTCTATATGGTTAGTTCCCAAGGTGGTCTTTTTGGGATTGAGCGTTAGACCCGAATGGTGGAGAGACGCGAAGAAATGCCGAAGGTGCTCTATGTGTGTCTCCCAGTCAGGGCTATATACCACAATATCATCCAGGTAAGCTACTGCGTATTGTTGGTGAACCTGTCGAATGACATCCATTTATCTATGGAAAGTTGCAGGGGCTATGTGCAGTCTAAAGGGCATGACCTTTAAGCATGGGCGGAAAATCCGTTCCGCTCGCGGATTTTGCGGATTTTCGGTAAATTCGCAATCCGCGAACTCTCGCAAATTTACCGAAAATCCGCAAATTCGCACGCAGCGGATTTTTCTTCTTGGTGATACAATATTGCGGCGTGCGGCGTTCACTTACCGTCATTCAGCGTTTGCCGAGTTGTTTTTCTCGATATTTTGCGAGTGCTGCGCCATTTTGGATCTTGCTGCTGGATCCCAGGGGAGTTTGGCGACGCATCGCGAGAGTTCGCAATTGCGAACATGCAGGTGCGGCGGGCAGCAACAATCTCGCACTCGCGAAATTACAAAATTTGCAATTCTGCACAAGAAATCCACTAGCAAGCAGCATAGACCTTCTGAAAATGATGATTTTTATCAGAATAACTCCTCAGGTTGACATTTGCCTGCACTCTTTTGGATTTGAGGCCTTTTGACTTTCTTTGGATCACTTTTGGATTAGAAATCAACTTTCACAAGTAAGTTTGTTTGGGGCATTACAGTTGCTGTTCTGCAGAAAAATGAGTTTTGCAAAACTGAAAGCACTCAGCAGGTGCAAAAGTTCAAACTCATCATTAGTAACCATTCCCTGTAGTGCTTCCTGACTGGGGCCCCTCCAGAGTTCAGTTGCCAGTTGCAACAATTCTATGACCCTGCTCTGACCCTCACAGCAGGCTCATAGAATAGCTACAAGTAGGCCACAAAGGTCCTGGATAAAAAAATTGCACTGCAACAGAAAGCAAATTACAGATAAGGAAGCAGGTGCCAGACTGGAATTTTAAAACAGTGACACATTAATAAATCAACCCCAAATTAATTCATGTCAGTTGAAGCAGGGCAGGTGTGCTTGCTTTTCTGCCCCAAAATCTACAGTGATGAACCAGAGGGTGGTATTGATGTACCAGAGGGTGGCATGGGTGAAACGGTGTGGCAGTGGTGAAACAGAGGGTGCTGTGAACCTGTGATGATGAACCAGACGTAGAAACAACATAGTCGCGACCGTTGAGAGCCGACAAGTAAGTTCGCAATTGCGAACTGGTACAAAACCCTCGCGAACTGGCAGAAACCCTTGCGAACACACAAAAAAAATCCGCAAATTCGCGAGAATTTGCGGATTTTGCGGATTGCGAGTTCGCAAATACGCAGATTCGCGAATGCCAGATTCGCAAAATTTGCTCATGCTTAAGTGGTATAGGCCGGAGGGTGTGGAGAAGGATGTTTTTCTCACTGGCAGCGGGATGGAGAGTGATCTGCCAATAGCCCATGGTTAGATCGATGGTGGACATCACACGGGCCCCTCCGAGTCTCTCCACAAGCTCATCACCTCTTGGCCTAGGGTAACTGTCAAATTTGGAGTGTGCGTTTAGTTGGCGGAAGTCAATGCAAAACCGGAGACTACCATCCGGTTTGGCCACCAAAACCACCGGAGAACAACAATTGCTCTGTGAGGGCTCTATTATGTCTGCCCGCAACATTGAGTCTACTTCTTGTTCCACAGCCTGTCATCTGGCAGCAGGTATGCGGTAGGGTTGTAACTTTATGACTGTCCCTGCTTCTGTTTTTATATCATGGTACACTAAAGTGGTTCTCCCTGGGGTGCTGGAGCAAACGCCTGGAAAGCTGTCCAACAGACTATATAATTGTGCTCTTTCGTTATTGGTGAGTGTTTCCCCTACATTGGACCATTTTACAGATGGGAACTTGAGGGTCGGTCGGGAATTTCTAGCAACCACAGTGGTGGTCATGCTCATTAGAGGTATCGCCTCAGGGTATCGGGTGGCATAGTCAACCAAAACTAGCATATATTGGTGACCCCGGGATAAGGGTAAAAGGGGGCCTACGAGGTCCATGCCCACCCGTTTGAAGGGTACATCGATTTTAGGCAAGGGCTTTAACGCAACCTTTTTGCCTGTGGACGGGTTGATTAACTGACATCTAGGATAAGAGGCACAAAACCTTGTGGCTTCCCTGTAAACCCCAGGCCAGTAGAATTTTTCTAATAAATAGCGCAGAGTGTGCTCTTGCCCGTAGTGACCACCCTCAACCAGACTGTGCGCTATGTGCAAAGCATGTTCCCTGAACTCAAGTGGAACCAGGAGCTGTTCCCTTTGTGAAGTAGGAGTCCCACGATCCGATAAAGGAGACCCCTCTTAATAGGAAAGTATGGTCATACCTTGTTAGGGTCCTCTTTGTGGGCTTGATTCCAAGCATGGGTCAGGGTGCTGTCCTCTCGTTGAGCCATCCTGAAGCTACGGGCCGGCCACTCGCTCTTTTCAGGGGAGGAAAGAAGACAAGTAACAGGGGGACATAGGGATCTTTCATAAGCGACCGCCTCCTTCCTTTCTCCGACCTGGACTTCGGAACTTTGGACTCGCTTCGCGGAAATTCAGAGGCAGAGAAGGGTGCTTCTTGCAGCCATTCTGTCTCAGGGGGCTTTTTGGACAAGCTAGCCAAGTACTCCTCAAACCGGGGAAGATCTGTTCACATTATAACTTTTTACGGGAGAGCAGGGACTTTGCCGACCTGTCGCACCTGGGGTTCCCCATCTATGTTCTTAAGGATATTGGCTACTGGGTATAGCTGAACATCCCCATGGACACAGGATACCTGTATTTGGGCTTCACTTCTAATTTGACTAATGGGGACCAGATCTCGGGATATTACCGTGTGGTGACACCCGGTATCAAACTGAGCGTCAATAGACCGGCCGTTTAGACGGATGGTCTTTCTATATCGGGGCTCAGTTCCTCCTGTACCTAATAACCTTCCCCGGGTCAAACCAACCTCCATAGGTTCTGCCGTCTCACTTTTTACTGGGCAGTGTCTAGCTATATGCCCCCACTCCATGCATTTAAAACACTGAATACTGGAGGTCGAAGGGAAGAGTTGTGTAGGTGGTTTCGTCACCCTTCTTCCTACGCTGGTACTTCTACTCTTGGTTTGTCTGAGGGGTGTTCTGTGGGTAAGGGTTGGAGGTGCTTTTATGTGTTGGGCTCTAAAGTCTGGGGATCGGTGGTAGGCACAGGCCAATTCCACCCCTGTTTGTACAGTCAAATGCGGGTGTTGCCTTAACCAAGATCTGGTGTTGGTAGGAAGGGCCTCCAGGTACTGCTCTAGATATACCTTTTCTGAAACCTCCTCCATAGTGGAGAGGCTAGGTTGTAACCATCTTTCTCCCAAGTCTCTGACCCGATAGTACAGGGCTCTGGGGTTGTCGCCCGCCACCCACTTCTCCTTGAGTAATTCAGACCTATAGTATTCTGTGTAATATCCCAGTCTTTCAAAAATAATTTTCTTTATCTTGGGGTAGGGTGTGAGACCAGCGGGGTGAGCGCTCTGATAGGCGGCTTGCAATTCACTGGAAAGGAAGGGGGCTATATACTGACCCCCCCTTTCGGAAGGCCAGCTGGCAGTCGTGGCCACCCTCTCAAAATTTACAAATAAATAGTTAGGGTCTTACCCTTCTTGATATTTCTGGAGCACTGAGCTGGGAATATTAGGATGAACCCTGGCAGTTGATATAGCGTCAGTGAGTCGTAGGATAGAACCTTGGGTGGGCTGGAATTGTGTGCGTTGCCACTGGGCGGTTCTGTGTTGATGAACAATCGGCGTCTTCCTTCAGGGTCGGGGTTTTGTTCTGTTCTCCGGTTTCGCAATCCTCGGAAGGAGCATAGGTCGACGCTCTGTTCTCCTTCCCCGCTATTTGTTCTTCCGCCTTCCGGGCTGGGGTTTCCCCTTCAGGAAAGACTAGACTGTCTAGTTCTTGGTCTGGTGGTCTAGTCGCCGGTGCCATCTTGGAATTCCCGCTTGCGAACAGCGCGGGATTACACACCAAAATAATAAAAGCCTACAGTACCTTGTATTCCCAGGCGGTCTCCCATTCAGGTGCTAACCAGGCCGGACCAAGCCTAATTTCTTGGATCAGATGGGATCAGGTGCTTTCAGGGTAGTGTGGCTGTTAGATTTAAGAGCACTGACTTTGGGTCTCTTAGGTCTTTTCATTCTACTACAGTGTTGGCCATTGTAAGCAAGAAAAGCCACCCTCATTCAGCTAAAGCAAAAAAGAGGTTCCCTGGTGGTATCCCATCCAGGAACTCACCATGCCCAACACTGCCTAACTTCTGAGATCAGGCGAGATCAGGTGCTTTCAGGGTGTTATGGCCGTAGGCATGAAGAGAATTGACTTTGCTGCTCTTAGCTTTTTTCATTCTACTTCAGTGCTGCCCATATTAAGCGAGATAAGCCACCCTCATTCACCTAAAGCAAAACAAAAATAAAAAAAGCCTACACTATCTATTATTCCCAGGCAGTCTCCCATTCAGGTACTAACCAGGCCCGACCCTGCCTAAATTCTTGGATCAGATGAGATCAGGTGATTTCAGGGTATTGTGGTCGAAAGCATGAAGAACACTGACTTTGGGGCTCTTAACTCTTTTCATTCTAGTTCAGTACAGGCCATAGTAAGCAAGACATTCCACCCTCATTCACCTAAAACAAATTTAAAAGAAAGCATACTGCACCTGGTATTCCCAGGCGGTCTCCCATACACGTACTAACAAGGCCCGACTATGCTTAATTTCTGACATCAGACGCTTTCAGGGTGGTACGGGCATAGGCATGAAGAGCACTGACTTTGAGGCTCTTAGCTTTTTTCATTCTACTTCAGTGCAGGCTATAGTAAGTGAGGAAAACCACCCCCATTCACATGAAGGAAAACAAATATAAAAAGCATACAGCACCTGGTATTACCAGGCGTTCTCCCATTCAGGTACTCAGCAGGCCCGACCGTAGCTAACTTGTTGGATCAGACGAGACCAGGTGCTTTCAGGGAGGTGTGGCTCTAAGCATGAAAAGCACTGGCTTTGGGTCTATTAGGTCTTTTCATTCTACTACAGTGTTGGCCATTGTAAGCAAGACAAGTCACCCTCATTCACCTAAAGCAGAAAAAAAGCCTACAGCACCTGGGTTCCCCGGTGGTCTCCCATCTAGGAACTAACTAGGCCCAACACTGCTTTACTTCTGAGATCGAGCTATATCAGGTACTTTAAGGGTGGTATGGCCTTAGGAATAAAGAGCATAGATTTTGGTGCTCTTAGCTTTTTTCATTCTACTTTAGTGCTGGCCGTAGTAATCTAGACAAGCCACCCTCATTCACCTACAGCAAAACAAAACAAAAAAGCCTACAGTATCTGGTATTCCCAGGGGGTCTCCCATTCAGGTTCTATCCATGCCTGATGCTGCTTTACTTCTGATATCAGATGAGTTCAGGTGCTTTCAGGGTGGTATGACAGTATGCATGAAGAGCACTGACTTTGGGGCTCTTAGCTTTTTTCATTCTACTTCAGTGCTGGCCAAAGTAAGTGGGAAAAGCCACCCCCATTCACATAAAGCAAAACAAAAAGTTTTAAAAAACGACAGCACCTGGTATTCCAAGGCGGTCTCCCGTTCATGTTCTAACCAGGCCCGACCCTGCTTAACTTCTTGGATCAGACGAGATCAGGTGCTGTCAGGGTGGTTTGGCTGTAAGCATGAAGAACACTGACTTTGGATCTATTAGGTCTTTTCATTCTACTACAGTGTTTGGCCATTGTAAGCAAGACAAGCGACCCTCATTCACCCAAAGCAAAAAAAAAAAAAAGCCTAAAGCACCTGGGTTCCCCGGTGGTCTCGTATCCAGGAACTAACCAGGCCCAACACTGCTTAACTTCTGAGATCAGGCGATATCAGGTGCTTTGAGGGTGGTATGGCCTTAGGAATGAAGAGCACACATTTTGGTGCGCTACGCTTTTTTCATTCTACTTCAGTGCTGGCCGTAGTAAGCTAGACAAGCTACCCTCATTCACCTAAAGGAAAACAGAACAAAAAAGCTTACAGCACCTGGTATTCCCAGGGGGTCTCCCACCCAGGTACTAACCAGGCCCGACGCTGCTTAACCTCTGATATCAGACGAGATCAGGTGCTTTCAGGCTGGTTTAGCAGTATGCATGAAGAGAACTGACCTTGGTGCTCTCTACTTTTTTCATTCTACTTCAGTGCTAGCCGTAGTAAGCTAGACAAGCCACTCTCATTCACATACGGCAAAGAAAAACAAAAATGCCTACAGTATCTGGTATTCCCAGGCAGTCTCCCATTCACGTTCTAAGTAGGCCCGACCCTGCTTAACTTCTTGGATCAGATGAGATCAGGTGCTTTCAGGGTGGTGTGGCTGTAAGCATGAAGAGCACTGACTTTGGGTTCATTAGGTCTTTTCATTCTACTACAGTGTTGGACATTATAAGCTAGACAAACCACCCTCATTCACCTATGGCAAAAAAAAAACAAAATGCCTACAGTATCTGGTATTCCCAGGCGGTCTCCCGTTCACGTTCTAACCAGACCCGACCCTGCTTAACTTCTTAGATCTGACGAGATCAGGTGCTTTCAGGGAGGTGTGGCTCTAAGCATGAAAAGCACTGGCTTTGGGTCTATTAGGTCTTTTCATTCTACTACAGTGTTGGCCATTGTAAGCAAGACAAGTCACCCTCATTCACCTAAAGCAGAAAAAAAGCCTACAGCACCTGGGTTCCCCGGTGGTCTCCCATCCAGGAACTAACTAGGCCCAACACTGCTTTACTTCTGAGATCGGGCTTTAAGGGTGGTATGGCCTTAGGAATAAAGAGCATAGATTTTGGTGCTCTTAGCTTTTAACATTCTACTTTAGTGCTGGACGTAGTAAGCTAGACAAGCTACCCTCATTCACCTAAAGCAAGACAAAACAAAAAAGCCTACAGCACCTGGGATTCCCAGGGGTTCTCCCACCCTTGTACTAACCAGGCCTGACGCTGCTTAACTTCTGATTTCAGAGGAGAACAGGTACTTTCAGGCTAGTATGGCAGTATGCATGAAGAGAATGGACCTTGGTGCTCTTAGCCTTTTTCATTTTACTTCAGTGCTGGCCGTAGTAAGCTAGACAAGCCACCCTCATTCACCTACGGCAAAACAAAACAAAAAAGCCTACAGTATCTGGTATACTTCACAGGTGTTCTCCAATCCTGGTTCTAACCAGGCCAGAGGCTCCTTAACTTCTGAGATCAGAGGAGATCAGGTGCTTTCAGGGTGGTATGTCAGTATGCATGAAGAGCACTGACTTTGGAGTTCTTAGCTTTTTTCATTCTACTTCAGTGCTGGCTATAGTAAGCAAGACAAGCCACCCTCATCTACCTAAAAAAAAAAAAAAGCCTACAGTACCTGGTATACCCAGGCGGTCTCCCATCCAGTTACGATCCAGGCTCAACGCTACTTAATTTTTGAGATAAGACGAGATCAGGTGTTTTCAGGGTGGTGTGGAAGTAGGCATGAATAACACTGACTTAGGGGCTCTTAGATCTTTTCATCCTACTTCAGTACTGGCCATAGTAAGCAAGACATTCTACCCTCATTCACCTAAAGCAAATTTAAAAAAAGCATACAGCACCTGGTGTTCCCAGGCGGTCTCCCATCCAGCACCTGGTTTCCCAGGCGGTCTCCCATCCAAGTACTAACCAAGTGCTTAACTTCTGAGATGAGACACTTTCAGGGTGGTGTGGCCATAGGCATGAAGAGCCCTGACTTCGGGGCTCTTAGCTTTTTTCAATCTACTTCAGCGTTGGCCATAGTAAGCGAGATAAGCCACCCTCATTCACCTAAAGCAACAAAAAAAAGACTACAGAACCTTTTTTCTCAGGTGGTCTTCCATTCAGGTACTAACCAGGTGCAACAGTGTTTACCTTCTTAGATCAGGTGCTTTCAGAGTGGTATGGCTGTAGGCATGAAGAGCAGTGACTTTGGGGCTCTTAGCTTTTTTCATTCTACTTCAGTGCTGGACAAAATAAGTGAGAAAAGTCACCCCATTCAAATAAAGCAAACAATAATTTAAAATAAGCCTACAGCACCTGGTATCCCCAGGCGGTCATCCATTCAGGTACTAACCAGGCCCAACCCTACTTAACTTCTTGGTTCAGATGAGATCAGGTGCTTTCAGGGTGGTGTAGTCGTAAGCATGAACAGCACTGACTTTGGGTCTCTTAGCTCTTTTCATTCTACTTCAGTGTTGGGCATAGCAAGCAAGACAAGCCACCCTCCTACAGCTAAAGCAAAAAGAAAAAAGCCTACTTCACCAGGATTACAGGTGGTCTCCCATCCAGGAACTTAACAGACCCAACACTGCTTAACTTCCCTGGCCATAGGAATGAAGAGCACTGATTTAGGTGCTGTTAGGTTATTTCATCCTACTTCAGTGCTGGCCGTAGTAAGCTAGACAAGCCACCCTTATTCAACTAAAGCAAAACAAAACAAAAAAGCCTACAGCACCTGGTATTACCAGGGGGTCTCCCATCCTGGATCTAACCAGGTCTGACGCTGCCTAACTTCTGAAATCTGACGAGATCAGGTGCTTTCAGGGTGGCATGGCAATATGCATGAAGAGAACTGAGTTTGGGGATCTTAGCTTTTTTCATTCTACTTCAGTGCAGGCTATAGTAAGCGAGATAAGCCACCCTAATTTACCTAAAGCAAAACAAGAAACACTAAAAAAAAGCCCCTAGTACCTGGTATTCTCAGGCGGTCTCCCATCCAGATACCAGCCAGGCCCAATGCTACTTAACTTTTGGGATAAAACGAGATCAGGTGTTTTCAGGGTGGTGTGGACGTAGGCATGAATAACACTGCCTTTAGGATTCTTAGCTCTTTTCATTCAACTTCAGTACAGGCCATAGTAAGCAAGACATTCTACCCTCATTCATCTAAAGCAAATTAAAAAAAAGCATAGAGCACCTGGTGTTCCCAGGCAGTCTCCCATCCAAGTACTAGCAGGCCAGACCCTGCTTAACTTCTGAGATCAGACGCTTTCAGGGAGGTGTGGCCGTAGCCATGAAGAGCACTGACTTTGGCGCTCTTTGCTTTTTTCATTGTACTTCATTGCTGGCCAAGCTAAGCAAGAAAAGCCACCCCCATTCACATAAAGCAAAACAAAAATAAAAAAAGCTTACTGCACCTGGTATTCCCAGGCGGTCTACCATTGTCAGGAATCTAGATTCAAAACTGAAGAGAGGTCTGGTTGTGGGGGCTATTACTAGTTACAGACAAAGAAGTGGTTTAAAACCTCTACTTTCCTTTTGAAAACGAAAGCATCAGTCCTGGACAGATTTGTTTAAAAAACATTCCTTTAAAATGGCTGCTAGCACAATGGTTAGCGCTGCAGCCTTTATTCAGTAAGCGCACGGTCTTAGGCACAGCTGAGTGTTGTGCTAACCCTCGGCTGTTCGCACTCCACCGAGACCATTACACTAGTAACAGTGCTTAGTTTGTCGTCTGTGTTAGAGTAGTTTCGTTTTCTGCGGTAATCCGACGATAGAGTGAGGACTCCATCGCGTCGGTTCTCTGGAGCTGTTCGTCAAGAAGAAAGAGATTCCAAATCTTCGTTCCGGTCAGCTCAGCACCATTTAAATTCCTGAGGTTTTCGAAAAGGCTACAGAAATATGTCTAGTCACGAAAGTACCGCTTAGAATAGAAAAGACTTGTGGAAGACTACAGTATTGCATCTGAGAAATATTTCCAAAACTTTTTTCTAATGTTAAATGTTAAACTAAATACGAACAGTTATTGAGACACTGGAGTAGTAAACAATTGTATTTAAGACTTACCTGAATTACAGTTCCTGTTGAGCATTTCCCAGTATTTAAAACAACAATCCTGCATTAAAAGAAAACGGTAGTTGTTAGAATAAATTCACTATTAACTAATTAGAGTAAGGACAGCAAATTAGAGATTACTAAAGCTGTTGTGAATTTTACAGATAAAAGACAACACCAAAACCCAACACCCGAAAAGAACAACAATAAAAACTACAAATACAAGAAGAGAGGCAAAAGCCTAGTTTTCTAGGGGTACATTGTTAGCATGGAGCAGTTAAAAAGAAATTACTTTAAGGTAAATAATTTAGTTAGAATGTGGTAATATGTTTATTTGTTTTACAGTGCCTAGCTGCTGAAAACTGCGTCACAAGCACACTAGCAGTTGCAGTAGATAGAAGACACCAGATATCAGAAGACGAGGGCTGCCTCTTCTTTGTCCAATTTCCCCTTCCCCCCCTGGGGGTTTCCTTCATACTTCTGAAATTCATTCTTGGGAGTGTGGAGGGAGACTCAGAGAGGCATTGGGATTTAGCACCATTCTGCTCCCGTGAAGTACCTGGGTAACTTCAAGTAAGACGTTTCTTTGACATAGGGAAGAGCCCATAAATTTTTTCCTCACCTGAGCAGAATGGCTAAAGTGGTTGACTTGAAGAATTTAGGTGGAGTTTTGGAAGTTATCCAGGAGGAAAACAGAAGTTTAAGACAAGACCTATTGGCCTCTAGGAGGGAAACTACAGATTTAGCCAGTAAAATGTAACCCTGGGCCTAGTACGCGTAGTCGTGCTACGCAAACCTGCATGAAGATGTCACACTACGCGAGCTACGAGTAGCTTCGGGAGCGTGCGTAGTTGCTTGGTGCGCCTGTTCGCGATGCGTTTTTCTTGTTCAGGAGCGTGTTGTGTATGTTCGGGGCGCTGTTTGCGTGCTCATTGGTAGTATCTCACGAACTTACCCATGTGGTCACCTATGTGCGCGCCCATCTTGTTTTTCAATTGTCCCACCCGCTCGCAATGCCTTATTTCCTTTTCCAGGTCGCGTATAGCGTGTTCGTGATGCGCATGTCATGTCATGTTTGGGAACGCGATTTACTTGTTCGCAACAATTAATGCGTGCTCGCTAGAAATATCGCGCAAAATTTCCCATGCGGTCGCGATGGGCGTGGCCATCTTGTTTTTTACTCTATGCTATGGTTCTGGGCCTAATTTTCTATCCTCCTTCAATCCTTGCAATCCTTAGTTTTTTACACTGTTTTTCTGACCTTTTTTATTTGACATCTATCTCTCTCTGTCCCTAAGTTTGTATTTTGCATTTTATTTTCACTTTTATTGTGTTTTTTTTACTTTTCTACTGTTTTCTATTACTTCTTTCTTTAAGCTCCTACTTCTTCCCCCTAACTCTATTTTTTCCTTCTAACTTTTCTTTTCCACCCCCTACACACCTAAAACTATGGCAAAGGGTAGCAGCACCACCGGCTCAAAGGGCAAGGCGCCGGCGCCCAAGAGCCGCCTGCCTTGCGGCAGAATGTGCCCTGCAGGGGTGCAGGCCCGGCAGCTTTTTGGCAAGGCGGAGGTGGCCGCCCTGTTTTTTTTATCCAGCGCCACCTCCCCTTGACCTTGGCAGCAGGCGGCAGGCCCGGCTCCGGGTACCCTACCCAGGAGCATCACCGTCGGTGGGCGAAGGTGCGCCGGGCAGTGTTTTGTTGCTCAGGGGTCCGGCGCACCCATAACCAGCTGGCCCACAGGTGGTCAGACATCCTGGACCGGGCGCAGGACCTGTTGGACTAGCGAGGTGTCGAGATCGTGGGGCTTGGTGAGTAGCTAATATATAGTAGTATAAGTATTGTTGTGTATAATTTTTGACGAATAACAAGATTACTGCTGCAGGTAAATTACGTTTAAAACTCTTCTGTGATTGTAGGACACAGGTGCTCGGTGCTACTCTTACTTGTTTGCAACTTTGCGCTAGCTTGGGCTGATTAATGTAAGATTTTACTTTAGAGAACTGAAGTTAGGTAATTCTATTGCTAGAGGGACTCTAGTCCTCCCATTGTCCTCCTGTGAAATAGTGGCGGATGGATACTAGGTTTAGTTAGTATTAGTTCATAATTTTTTTATGGTCTGCGTGACGCCTCCTCTGTCACTGAGTGCTGCTTACCCCAGTCCTCCGTAGAACCTTTTGTAGTTTGTTTAGTGAGTGGTAGGCTTAGCAGTGTCAGTCAGTAGCAGAACAACGATCAGACGCAACCAACCAACAATTTGGTGTATGCACAAATGTATGCATGCACCGTGTCCTCCATCTCATCTCTGCATTTTTGAAAGCAAAAAAAAAATGGAAATGCAGACTTACTGAACAATTGGCCCATCTGGAATAGGTGGTCTAGGTCAGGTGGTACTTAGGCTTCGTTAGTATTCTGGAATCAGAATGATTACGGAACATTGGATTAGTGTTCATAAATAAGTAGACGGTCCATGAATCCTGCAAGCCAGTAGTCGATCTGATTAGATAGGTCAATTTTATTGCAATTGTTGTTTCCTAAAATGATTTTTTGGGCGTTTAAAAAAAATGATTTCTTTGTTTCACAGCACTCATTAATGTTTGTTGCTTTCTTTATTAAATTTTACATGATCAGCACCACCCAGGGCAAGAAGAAGGGGTCAGAGTCAGCAGGACAACCCCCCGAGGACCGCTCCTCTACCGAGGGCCCTGCTGCTGGCCCCAGTAAGTCCTCCAGTGGTTAATATGAACAATTATATTTCCCTAACTTTTACTGCACCTTATTTTTTCCGAACTATTAATTATGGTTCCACTTCCTAATTCTATTTTTTACAAAAGCTTCTTTGACCTTGACTATCTGTTTCCAAATTCTGGTTATCCCTGCCTCTAAGTTCCTTCTAACTGCCTCTGCTATGACTCTCTGTACAACTACTATTAGTCTGTCTACAGCTAAGCTTGCCCAGTTGGCCACTCTTTATTTAACATTTAACATTACGAATTCAAGTCACATTGATGACTGTGATTTTCAGCAAAATACATTTTGAATTGTTACTTTTGAATAAATGGGATATTATCTTTATAAAGTATTGTCGGATTCATTAGAATTGTGATGAATATTGTGAATTACATAAAGAACAAAATGGCTACAGCATCAAAATACTTATAGCTGCTAAATTGAGTTGTTGTGTTTTTAAATCCAGGTCTGAACTTTTAGGTTGCTGGTAAACTTTTTAGCTTGAATCCTGTCAATTACTAGCGGATCAGTAAATGACGGTAATTAGATCTCTATTTAAACAGCAAAGGTAATGGTGTCTGTGTTGTATGCGTATAGACGGTACAAGCAGCAAAAAGCAGATGAGGTAAAAATAAATTTCAAATGGGTGGTATTGGGACTAATAGTTGGAATGTAGGAATAGAGTAGCTAATAATTCCCCAGTTACTTACCCCTAGTCTTCATTTCTCCAAGTCCTGGTCTTGCTGGATGTAGTCCTCACGCGTGATGCTTCTCCCTTCTGGCAGAACCAATTCCCTAGCTGAAACTCAAAAAGTTTTCCCAAGATGGCCCCCATGACCCATGTGCCACCACAACAGGGAGGATCAAATTAATCACTTCCTGGAACATAGCACGCCAAACAACACAAGAAAAACAGGAATTAGTCAACTGTCATAGTCTGGTGGGGGGGCGGGACTCAGGAATGCATCCAGGTAGACCAGGTCTCTGGGCAATGAAGATTACCAGTGAGTAACCGGGGAATTACCTCCCCATCCATCTTCCTTAATGGAATCCTCACACATGATATAATACCCAAGCAAACTGGTGACTATTTCCAGACACAAATGCAGAGAAAAACACACCAGTGAAACATCAAGGATGTGGAACCAAACCAAAGTTTTAATACAACAAACAAAAATCAATGCAGATCAAGATACAAAAGGAGCAATCCCCCTCCGCCACTGAGGAGACCTGGACAGATTTCATGGACTCCCAATTCATGCAGACAATGACAGGTTCCTGCACAAACCTGTATTTGAACCAACACTTCTTACTCAACTCAAAGGCAATCTGGAGGAAGTGGACAGCACATCTCACATGGTAACAATCAAAAAACGAAATTTCAAAAGGAAGAAGAGAAGGAGCACCGGGGCCAAATGGGATCCCACCGGCCCTCTTCAAACAAGACCTTGAGTTCTGGTCCGGTACACTAAAGCCTCTTTTCCGGAGGATCAGACAGCTCAGTTAATTGCCAGCATCCTGGATGGGTTTATAATCTCTTCAATTCACAAGGCAAAAAAAAATCCTGCCCGAAAAATTACACCTGATTGCACTGCTGGATATTGAGGCCAAATATTTTGCAAGAACCTTACTGACAGATCTTCAAGACTGTGCAAAGGAGAATGAAATAATCCCCTCAAACAAAACTTGATTTTGCAGACACAGGCGCACCAACCAACATATTAACCATGTCACTGCTCATAGACATGGCAAAGACAACAAAACAGGTGCTTCATTTCTGTTTCAACGACGTCAAGGTAGTATTCAACTATGTAGACCAAGCATGACTGTGAAGGAGACTGGCAAACTGGGGAATCCTGCCAGCACTTTTGAACCTGCTAATACACCTCCACACAGACACATGGGTGCAGGTCAAAATAGGCAAAGGCACAAATCTTTCAAAGTCCATCCCACCCACTAAGGGGCTCAGATAAGGATGCATGCTTACCCCGACCTTGTTTAAACTTTACATGGCGGACATGAAACAAACCCTGGATTCATGCAACGTGCATGCTTCTCGACTGGGCAGTAAGGCCATTTCCAGCATTCTATATGCTAATGAGGTGGTCCTAGCAAAACACACTCAAGTGGGCATGCAACGCCTCCTCAACAAAATGCAAGAGTATGCTGTGGAAAACTCCCTTGAAGTGAACTATGAGAAAACAAAACCTCCGTCAATAAAAAGCAGCAAACGACGCACATATACCTGGCACTTGCAAAATATGGTAATCGCCAGCACCCTGAACTACAAATATCTAGGTGTAATCATCAATGAAGGTGGTCAATTTGCCAGCCAGCTCGAGATGATCTGTTGGAAAGGGATGGTGTGGTATTCTGGTAATACTACTATACTTGGTATGTTAGTAGTATTTCCATGTTCATTTATCTTATTAATCTAATCTCTTTCCTAGTCTTTTGGAATGTTGTATATGTCATTGGAATATTGATATGTCATAAGTCTTGGGACAAGCCTGAAGCATATTGTGTCAGTTGATGCCAGCTAATTGCCTGTTGGATGGGATCTTCTTTATTGATGAATAAACAACTTATTTCACCAACTTCAACCTGGTCGTTCATACTTCAAGAATTTCACCGATGGCCATTGCAACAACACTGAGGCAGTTGAAATCTAAACTAACAGGTCCTATTTTTTCCCCGCTCCTCTGGGTAGCACAATCCAAAATTCTACCCACCATCACCTATTGAAGTGAAGCCCTGAAAGGAAGGGACTGAAAAATCTTGGGCAGTACTATAGCAAAGGCCTATAGAGTCTTGTTCAACATTCAAACTTATGTTTCTCCAGCGCAGATTCGGCTAGAGTTTGGTCTAACTAGAAAGGCAAGGACTTACATAACCTGCTGGCATAAAATCAGGAACGCACCCCCAAATACTTTGAATCATCAACTTTCACAAGATCTACAGCTCAGAGCAACTTCACCGGCTAAACAATTACTAAATGACTCTCTGATTACTACCGGTCTTTCTGAAATCTGGAAAACTCAAACCACCCACATAGATTTCATGTAAGCAGCGAGAAAGGTGATAAGGATACTCTCCCTACTGGACGGCAAAGCTGTTTTTGCGAAGCCACGCCTGGATGACAATCAATGGATACAAATCACCTGGTACAAAGACTTATTTTAGCCTGGGATATTCTAGGAAGACAAATGAAATATTTTAGAAATACCGTTTGGGAATTCTACCAGCTATTCTGCACCTCCCACCGTGGCTGCGGGGGCAATCCTCGACGACTTGCCGCTTGTGCAGCAATGGTATCGAGGACATGGCACACTTAATCTGCTCAAGCACTAACCTAAATAAGGAGAGGGCACTCCTATTCAAATTGCAATTCAATCTCCAAGGTATTCGAACCCGGAGATAGGCTGTGATTGCTTGTTTCAACCCTAAAGAACTACAGCTAAACGGGAAACTAGTTACATTTCTGACACAAGCAAAACACAAGCTGAAAAAACAGTACACATTGCCAGCCTTGATAACAGTGACAGTTGAAGAAGCAGAGGGAACCATGGACACCTCGACCAACCCGGAGCCACCATAAGAACCCGAGCATGGCCGGAGACCACCTTTTGCAACACCCTGGGAATTAAGGGGATTCATGAATAACAATACAGGAGACCCCCAGGCCAGGGAATCGAAAGGGCATCCATGGCCCAGGCCCTCCAAGACGGAATCAAGTAGCAGAGGAGGGGAAGAAGGGTATTGTCCTCCGTGGCAAACAGGTCATAGCCAGGGGGCCCGAACCTCAGACAAACCTCCTTAAAGACCGTGGGGGAGGGACACAGAGACACAGACAACGGAAAACTCCAACTGAGCTGGAAGAAAGACTGCAGTCAGAGAAAGAAGATTCCACTTCGCCCATAACCCAACCTCCCTGGCCAGGACAAAGAGGGAAGACACCATTCCCCCCAGATGACAAACAAAAGACCTTGTGACCTGATTGTCCGTCTGGACACACATGCCCGACCCCTGATGGAAGGGAGGAAATGAAACTGAGCCACCTGAACTGCAGTCAGCTCCTTCCAGTTGGAAGAATAGAGAGACTCCACCCGGTTCCACAACCCCTGAGTTGAAAGAGACCTCAGGACAGCTCCCCACCCCAGGCTGCTGGCATTGGTAGAGATGATCACCGGAGAGGGAACACACAACTGATGGCCCTTGTTGAGGTTGGCCGGGTTCAACCACCTCTGCAGGTCCCGCACCAGCCACCGAGTAACAGGAATCCGATCCTCGAAATGCTAAGACACCGGATCCAGTGCTGCAGAACATTATGCACCAATGGATAGAGATGCAGCCGGCTCCAGTGGACCAGAGCTAGAGTGGATGCCATCTTTCCCTGACTCCTGAGTCACAGCCTCACTGGAGCAGATGGGAAAGACAAGAGGGAAGAGAGGTGCAACATCAGCTTGTCCGTTCATGCAGAAGCCTGAATAAACCTCCCCCAAGTCCATCCAGAAGAGGGCCTCTATAAACTGTAGGGACACACACCTCCTCTACATCATGGCATACCTTAGAAAGAGAAGAAGAGGCAATTAACCAATTGTCGAGGTAAGGAAACACCAGAATACCCGAGAGTTCAAAATACCCACCAGGGGAGCCAGCAGCTTGGTGAAAACCCTGGGAGCTGATGCCAACCCAAAGGAGAGGGAGCGAAACTGGTAATGGCTGCCCTCCACTGAAAACCTTAAGGATTGATAATGCGGAGGACTGATTGGGACATGCAAATAAGCATCTTGCAGGTCTAAAGATGCGAGGAATGGACCAGGACTTAACAATGGAAAGATACTCTGCAGGGTGACCATCTTGAAGATTTGAGTACACAGGAACCGATTCAAAGCCTTTATGTCAAACATAGGACGATAGTCTCCTGTAACCTTCTGGACCAAAAAAAGAATGGAGTAAAAGCCCAACTGGTGTTACCGCTGAGGAACCTGAACAATTGCACTCTTGTCCAGGAGTTGCTGAATCCCATCCAACAGGGCAAGGCGATGCACTGGAACTTGAGGAAGAGGAGTCTGGCGGAAGAAGGAATCCGGACTGTCTGAAAACTCCAAGCGATACCCCTCAGATACGACCTGCAAAGCCCAGGCATCCGACACGTCCTTCTACCATTGGTCCTGAAAATCTAGAAGATGCTCTCCCACTGGAGAGACACTGGCAATCATGCTTTGGGAGGCTGGGAGTTGACAGCAGAAGAGGAAGGCTGGAACCGGGATTTAGCTGGATACAGGGTGCCCCGGCCACGACCCCACCACTACAGGGATGGGGTGAACCCCTCGCAGAGCGGTAAGAAAGAGCCGTCTTTAACGCAAATCCCCTTCCTTGTGTAAAGGTCTTGTTGCCGCCATCAGCTTCTTGTTCTCCACCGACTTCTTGACTATTTCCTGAAGCTGCTATCCAAACAGTTGAGGGCCCTCAAAGGGTAGTCTCATCAAGACAGCCTTCTGAGCAGCATCGGCTTTCCAATTGCACATCCATAGATGCCTACGAGCAGCAACAGCCACCCTAGAAGTAGCTGCAGAAGCACACAAGCTGTCAAAGGGCACATCAGCCAAAAAGCGAATCTGTTGTTCCATTAGTGCCAGCAGATCCGACCAATATGA
The DNA here is from genome assembly GCF_964263255.1 of Lissotriton vulgaris. Taxonomy (NCBI): domain Eukaryota; kingdom Metazoa; phylum Chordata; class Amphibia; order Caudata; family Salamandridae; genus Lissotriton; species Lissotriton vulgaris. The sequence continues at coordinate 121,829 of NW_028253634.1, read as the reverse complement.
ACCCTCAGCTATATGATCTGACTAGGCCTGAAAATCCTTAAGCACAGCCTCCACAGTGTAAAGCATAAGTGTTCGCACACAGAAATTCGGAGCAGCATAACATTGTTTAACCGCCCCATCCACCTTCCTATCCACTGCATGGACGAAAAGCATCCCCAGGAACCATATTCCCCTGAGTGGACATGCCAGCCATGAGACTATCCACCAACTGATGGAAACTCCTCCGCGAACTTGTCTACCCGTATAACAGCGGGAGAGAAACCGAGGGAAGTCTGATTTGTCCACCTCTCTACACTTATGCAAGAGTACTCTACGGATTGCATTATGTAAAGGCACAGTTTCAGGCTCCACCTGTTGATAATTTGCCGAAATATCATCCTCATCAACCGATGGACAAGTGGCAGGGAGACTTAAATTTTCCCGAACATGTTGTAAAAGATCCGCCATCTCAGGACTTTGAACATTCAGTCCCGCTGACACTCCTCCTCAGGATCACCCTCGGGGGGTCCACCAGCCGTTGCCTGGGAAGTTTAGGCAGAGGTTGCCCCTCCCGGGCCTTTAAAGCTGCCTCAACCGCAGCTTCAATTAAGTGTTGCAGGGACAGCAAAGAGCGCTGCACCGAAGGACCAATGACCTCCTCAACAGGCTCTATAGTACATTAAACACCAACCCAAAATGCCGAAACACAGAGCAATCTTAAGCCAAAACAGGCTATATATACGTACCATATGACCTAAGGTCACATGGAAAACGCCCATAGAGAATCCCCATGCATCATACGGGGAAAAATGCCCCGCAAAACCACAGCACCATCGGCTGACAATAGAACCGACCAGCGAGTACGACAATAGTACAAAAAAACAAGCCAGCTAAAGCAGGGCACCAAAACCAGAACAGGGAAGCCCCACCCGCTACCTGCAGAGAGCTACGAGCACCAAAAGCAGAACCAGTAAGCCGTTACACGGCGGGGTCGTGGTTTTATGTTTTTAATTTGGTAAATATTTATTAAGACCAAGAAGCCAAGGAAGTGGTAATGATGCAATTTTCCCCAGACTGTGTAATTTTGAGAATAACATCTCATAAGAAAAACAGGTTCTAAACTGCTAAACTGCAAGGTGTTTTTAAATGAGAAGAGGATTACATGAATGGGATGATAGTCTGCTTCTTTCAAAATTTGTAGAAATCCAATTGTGAATTTCAAGACTTGGGAACACTGCAGTGTTTAAGTGAGCACTAAGGCTTTAAACTGGATCCTCCTTCTCACCGGGAGCCAGTGCAACGCCTTCAGATGGGGCAACATACACGTTCTGGGGCTTAGCATAAGAATAGCTCTAGGTGCAGCGTTCTGCACAACCTGCAGCCGGTTGAGCAGATACTCTGGCAGCCCCAGATACACGATATTAATGTAGTCCAGCCTTGATGTAATTAAGGCTTGCACTATGATCTTACGGGATTCCACCGGGAGGAGGGGAAGAACGTTTTTTACAATCCTTAGCAATCCAAAGCAAGTCCCAGCAACAGATTGAATTTGGTACTTCATTGCTAGACCAGTGTCAAGTTTAACTCCTAGGTTTTTAGCCATGCAGACTGGGGCCTGAGGAAGAGACATGTCGTGAGGCCACCACAAATTCCAGTCAGCAGATGGAGGACAGCCGAAAAAAATAATTTCAGATTTTTTTGGATTGCACTTAAGTTGGTTGAGTTGCATCCAAGAAAATACTTCTGTGAAACATTTATTTATCTCCATTCCACGAAAAATCACACCTTTCTCACTCGTGAACAGGAGTTGAGTATCTTCGGCGTAGGAGATAATCTTCACTCCGTGGAACTCCGCCAGGCGTGCAAGTGGGGCCTTATAAATATTAAGGAGCGTGGGACTCAAAATAGCACCTTGTGGGACCCCTACTTGCATTGGAGGTGATCCAGCGCTCCTACTAAAATTCTGCATAAATGATGTCACTATCTACCACCATACTTACCAATCAATACCAGGCCCATAAAAATAACAGAGCAGCTGAATCATGAGGCGAATTAATCTAATATGTTGTTTAAACTATCTACAATAAACAAGATCAGCTTGTCATTTTAAAAGTTTTTTCAAACATATTCATGATAACTTAGGCTTTAGAACTTTATTAAACAAGAATTAGAAAATGTCATAAAGAGAAGTTTATTCAGCATTTATAAAGAGAGCTTAATTAAAGAAATATTATTCATTAACAGAAATAAATGAAAAAGAACATTTCCAAACCCTAACTATTTCCCTGTCTCTACCCTCATCGCCTGAAAACAAAGTCTTTTAAAATCTCCTTTCCTTACGTGTATTCATCGAACAGCAGAACACGTTCCTCTGGAATCAAGCAGCGTAGGCAAAAGTCTGCTCCTTGAGCCAATTCTTATACCCTAAAACTAAGGCTAAACTAACTAATTTCACATTCCGCCAGCTGAATTCTGGCTCCCCATTGGCTGAACCACCTCACGCCACAGTAAATTGTGACATCTTCCACCTCAGGTCCGGGCTTTTACACAAAGCCATTGTTCATGCACAGAGTCCTGGCGGCACTTCCTTAGGCTGCTACATTTTGTAGCAAAGATTGTTCATGTATTGCACAAAAATGCCACGACTCACATCCTGGCCTTGAGCCTGTCCATTCTGAGCTTCTCGTGGCACATTAGCAAACCTCTCCACAGAGTGCCTTTTGCAGTTCTTTTCAAAAACTTTTCACAATAAAGGTTTATAGGCTTCTCATCTTTTCAAAATAAGTTTTCTCTCGTGGCTTTACATCAGTAGGCCTCTTTCAGAAAACGTCAATTTTCTGCGCCACTTTTGCTTGCGTCACTGTGCCACTTTTAGCTTGCGTCACTGCGCCACTTTTAGCTTGCGTCACTTTTTCAGAAAACTATTATTTAAACAAACACAAAACATCAATTAATTAAAGAATTGACATTTGTTCTGTTACCCACCCCCCTTGCTAAATGTTAACCTGTTAACTATGTTACCTAGCAAAAGCACATTTAAGCAGCATATATTACCTTTGATGTACCAATCCAATCTGGAACTGCATTTGTCACAGAAAAGACAAGACAGAAGCACATTTAAAAGCACATGCTATTATTTTTAAACAGCAGCAGTTAGTATATGACAAAGACAATAGTCAATAATTATTGTATTATTTCTTTTGCATTTTGCACAAATAAGCATAATGTTAATCCCATATGTTCATGTTGCACAATTTATTCTAGGTTGATTTAATAACATGCAGCAAACATATTAGTTTTATTAAAACATTATGGAAGACTGACTTCACAAGCCTGAACAAAATATTGTTCATTAACCCGCTCCATCAACTCCCTCATCTGGTGATTTTAAAATCACCAAACAAAATCCCAAAATTTTACTTAAAATTGTATCTATTGAACATGTTTCAGGCTTACTCGGGATTAGTATTTAAACTCTAATTTCATCTATATTTCTGCAACACTCATATTGAGTCCTACATCCTTCTAATTCTATTTCCTTTTCCCTTTCTTTATTCAGCTAAGTTGGATTGTTGGATCCTTACCACCCTTGAATCCCCAACCCCCCAATGAATTTATAGGTATCTACATTTTGAATTGCACTAACAAAACAAATATCAATTTGAGCATTATAAAACAAAACAAAAACAAAAATGTAATTTTGAAAATTTTAAAAATTATTAGTATATAGTATATACCCCCTCTTTTTTTTTTCAAATTCTAAAACATGTTTTCTTCGACCTTGCGTCTTACATAAAAGTGTTTCCAGCTAACACAATTTCTTCGACCTTGTGTCACCTAACACAATTTCTTCAGCCTTGTGCCAAAAATAAACTTCAACCTAAAGAAAGCTAAACCTGGTCATTGTCACCATTTTCTTCCAAACTTTCTTGGCTGCTTCTGCTAACCTCAATTACTGGTGGAATCAAGATATAGGCCCACTCTGGAGATTTGTACTTATGATTGAGCTTTAATAGTCTTTTGCTTTTCCTGGTAATCATTTCAATTTTCTTTCCAACTTGCTCTTTTTTATCTGATCCACTCTCATGAATTTGCTCTTTCAATCTGTTCACCAACTTGAACTTCAAGTCTTCTTTTGGCCAGTCATCACCTTTTCTCAAGAGTTTCTTCTTAGGCTCTTTTTCATTATATTCAACTTCCCAAGCCCTTCTTCTGAATTTTCTTATTTCAGACTCTTCATCACTTTCATCAGAGTCAGTTTCAGAGATTTCAATACTGTATCTAGGAACTTCTTTACTCGGCAGCTTCACTCCGTTAGGAACAACATCTCTGTAGCTGGTACTTGGCAATTCGTCCTCTTCTTCCGGACTTGCTTCTAGCTTTCTAATTCCAGAATTTCCGTTCCTGCTTTCAGAGCTTCCAGTCTGCTTTTCAATACTCTCCTGATCTTGAATCTCTTCAGTCTCTAACTCTTTTTCTGCTTCTTTTTCCAGCAGATCCTAATCATTTTCTGAATCTAGAATCACAATCTCTAGATCTTTTTCATTCAATGTTTCATTCACATTGACATCATCATCCAGATGTCGACCACCTTGTCGATCTTCAAGATCTGGATCTTCTTCAGAACTTTTTTCTGAGTCTGAATCAGTTGCAGTGGTGTCACTATCTTCATCAGGGTTATCAGGTGCAGGTACACAAAGGGTATGATTTGTATGCACCCACCTTTTCAGACCCCTGCACTTTACAGCATTTGTTGTGATTAAAATCACTTGCCTTGCCTTCTGCCACCTGGGTACCAAACAGTTCTTCCTCCGATGAACCTTTGTCCTGACCAAGTCTCCTGGCAATAGATCATGAGCTTGCTCCTTTTCGTTTGAAATCACATCTGTTCCCACAGTAATTGAGTCATTTTTTCTTGTTGGAAAAGCTTCTACCCATTTTGAAAATAAACAAATGATGACTAGGACATATCTCAATTTGTTATGTTGGGGCATTTCAATGAACTTTATTTGAATACTTGTAAATGAACCACCCTCCCGGCCTATGGTTCCCAAACTCTCAATTGTCTTTTGAGCTGGAGTGTCTTTCTGGTATGTCAGACATCTTTGACAAAGTGACTCTGCAACTAATCTGAACTTTGGATTGTACCATGTCTCCCTGAACAGTTGAATCATTGTGTCTCTTTCTAAATGACCTGGACCATGATACATCTGTTCCATGTCAGCAATAATGCAATTGGGCATAACAGGTCTGCCATCTTTGCAAACCCAAATGTCATCTTCCTCTTGCTGTCTGTAACCTTCTTTGAGCCATATGTTTTTCTCCTCATCATTTGCCTCATCTTGTAATTGTTTTAATTCTTGCCATGTCTGAATTGCAAAGATGAATATGAGAAAACTTGAAACATGTTCATTAAATTTTCCCTGATTGATTGCAACCCTCTCCTGAGCACAGAACTTAGCAATGGCACCTGCGTACTCATTGCCTTTTGAGACACAATTATTTTTCTCTCCATTTGCAGCATATCTTATCACTGCTATTTGGTCAAGAAGCTCAATTCCTTTGTTGAAGTCTGGCATGCCCTGAACAGCAGCTTCATACAAACTTTTTTTAAATTGCTCAAAGGCCTCAAGTTCAGTTTTTGTCAGGACAAATGGGCCTTTCATATCTGCTTTTGTCAATCTTTGCAATGGCTTCGCAAACACTGAGAAAGCACTAATCCATTGGCAACAGGATCCAACCATGCCTAGGAGCATTCTTACCTGTCTTTGTGTCTTTGGGTGTTCCATTGCCTGAATCATTTTAATTCTCACAATAGTTACCTGTCTGTTTCTTTTACAAAGACTGTTCTCAATCTCTTTTAGGACACCCTGCTTAACGAATTTTTCAATAACTGGAATGACTCCTTCAATTGTTTCTGGCTTCACCTTGTACTGTGGATCATTAGGAAATGAGTTTCCCTGCTGTTTGTAATTTTAACTGAATCTGGTCTGTTTTCCAGGTCTCCACTGAATCCTGTATCTGTATTTTATTTCTGCTCATTAACATAATTTGGAAATGGCGGCGAAGGTATCTCATTCTGCTGAATCACTACCTGTCGCTGTATTTGTAGCTGTTCATTCAGTAGCTGTTGCTGCTTATATATCTTATTCTGCATTTGTGGATTTTTACACTCTCTTACAAAAGCTAAATACGTTTTTTCCTTCTTCTTTTCCTTCGTCCATTTTGTTTTCCATTTATTCAGACTACCCCGTTTTCTCAAAGTCCAAATTAAATCTTTTATATGGGCAGGGGCAATCCTACCTTTATTGTTCAAGCCTTCATTGTCCTCATCATCCTGATATATTTTTAATCTGTCTGTACTGATTGTACCATTTATTAATTTTTCTGAAACAACCTTTAATTTTGCAACATCCAATAATTTGAACTCATCAGGCTGTGTCAGGTCAAACAGTTCGTCATCAGAGTCCTCACTAGCTGAAGCTAGAGTCATCACTCTCTCTTGCTGAGTTGGAATCATTACTAACTGACTTTCAGGTACATTAGAATAAAGTTTTTCAGCAAACTTTTGAATTTCAGAATTCACTGTGCGACTAGTTTCATCTTTTCTAAGCACTGGGACTGACACTGCATCCATGTCTGAGGTTAACTGCCCAATTATATCATTTGTAGAATTTACATTAGCATCAATATTAATTCCAGAAGTACTTGGTATCTCATCATACCTTTCTGTTGTGACACCTTGAGAAAGGGTCTGGGCTGGGACTCTATTAATCTGAACTGGGACTCTTTGCGTTACATTAATCTGTTCTGGGAGTCTGCTTGAATTTCTGTCCTGATCTGTATTTACAACATAATTTCTACACTGATCAATACATTCTGCTCCGACAGGTTTATTATTTAAATTTGCCAATTTGGGAATCGAATTTTCTTTAAAAACTATTTCTTTTGGGGGAGATGCCGTTCTTTCAAAATATATGTCTTTTAAAACTGCATCTTTATTTTCAGTATCTTCATTATGCTTATTAGCTACTTCATTATTCGCTTGTTCATTCATTAATCTGCTCTCACAAATAGCAACAATCTTTTCAACATTTTTCAATACATTTTTCATTTCCTGATACCAGAAAAATATTTCCTCTTTCTTTAGATAATAATTATCCATGATTTAAAATACTTACCTCTATTTAAATTGACCCTTAGGTAACTAGCACACAAAAATCACGAATTAGTCCTCAATTTTGGGCAGTAAGTAATCTAGCTAATAAATCAAAAATAAGGACAGAACCACCTGAAAACGTAACAAGGACTGGGTATACTTTTTAATGTTATATTTCTGCGTGCGCAATCACCTTGAACACAGCGCAAACTACCTAATGCACTTTGTCTATTTTAGTAAAGAATTGCTGCTACTCTGCTGTCATTAAATTATATGCAGCTTTGTGAGACACTATAATCACATATCAGCTGTGGGGAAGACTTGGTAATGTTTATTTATTTATTTATTTAATTACACTGCATGTAATTTTACTATGATCCCTGTTAATTAGGTAGAAATGTCTCCTTGAGCTATTTCTAATGTCCAGTAAATGGCACTATAGGCAAAGAATAGCGATGCACAGAACCAAAATTGCTTGGAAACACACTGAGCTTCTAGACAGAGCCGATGATTACTCAACGTGAATAAATTTTTCCTCAAACTGAGGTGTTTTACAGCTGCCCTCATTCATCAATTAAACTGTAAACACGCACACAGACTCTCTTGCACAGGAAAGAGTTTAACATCTCCTAAGGGGTTCTTTTATGAAGCACGCTACAAGCGTGTACCTTAACAGATTATCACTAAAGCAGTAAAATAATTATAAGCTCTTATCCCTCTAATATTCAGAAGACTTGCGTTATTGGAAAAACCGATGGAGTGTAAGAAAGAACGTTTTTATTAACATGCGCTTCACTAACAAGGCATCTGGCAACACTCCTCTCACTGAACCAGACACTGCCCTGTTCCCACGCTGATGGGAAACTATGAGAGGACTGAGACTGAAATTTTGTCAGGCCCTAGGCTCTCTGGATGTTAGTCCGTTAGCCCAATCTCCCACACCCACTCGTGAAAACAACAACAGATGCAGATACTAGGTATAAACAGGCAGACAAGAACAAATGCCTGTGACTCTGCTTGTTAATACACATCAATGACGGTCTGCGCTGGCAAAGATAAGACACAAGCGCAACATCAGGAACAAGACAGTCATTAAATAGGGACCAATTTTAAAGCCAGGTTCTGAACTGGGATGGTGTAGTGAGCTAAAAAACGGTGTTGGATCTAGCCCTGATCTCTTGACTGGGTGAGAGTATTCTGCTTAAATAAGAAACTCTGTCCATCACCACCCCTTGTTGTTAAATATTTTGTCCACCCTAAGAAGGAAGGGTATACTCAGATGTGAGTCCCTTGCTCATTGCACCATCAGGATTCAAGCAAGCCGGGCCGACGACGGCTGAAATGCCAGAAACCGGTCCCCGGAAGCTTGTTTCCTTCCCAGTGTAAGAATTGGCTTAGAAGTTTGGTTTGCCCTGTTCCCATCATGCACTGGGACAGGAACAGACTAATTTGCATATAGCCAGGTTCTGAACTGGGATGGTGCAGTGAGCTAAAAAACAGTGTTGGATCTAGCCCTGATCTCTTGACTGGGTGAGAGTATTCTGCTTAATTCAGAAACTCTGTCCATCACCACCCCTTGTTGTTAAATATTTTGTCCACCCTAAGCGTGGAAGGGTATACTCAGATGTGAGTCCCTTGCTCATTGCACCATCAGGATTCAAGCAAGCCGGGCCGACGACGGCTGAAATGCCAGAAACCGGTCCCCGGAAGCTTGTTTCCTTCCCAGTGTAAGATTGGCTTGGTAGTTTGGTGTGCCCTGTTCCCATCATGCACTGGGACAGGAACAGACTAATTTGCATACAGCCAGGTTCTGAACTGGGATGGTGCAGTGAGCTAAAAAACGGTGTTGGATCTAGCCCTGATCTCTTGACTGGGTGAGAGTATTCCGCTTAATTCAGAAACTCTGTCCATCACCACCCCTTGTTGTTAAATATTTTGTCCACCCTAAGCGTGGAAGGGTATACTCAGATGTGAGTCCCTTGCTCATTGCACCATCAGGATTCAAGCAAGCCGGGCCGACGACGGCTGAAATGCCAGAAACCGGTCCCCGGAAGCTTGTTTCCTTCCCAGTGTAAGAATTGGCTTGGTAGTTTGGTTTGCCCTGTTCCCATCATGCACTGGGACAGGAACAGACTAATTTGCATATAGCCAGGTTCTGAACTGGGATGGTGCAGTGAGCTAAAAAACGGTGTTGGATCTAGCCCTGATCTCTTGACTGGGTGAGAGTATTCTGCTTAATTCAGAAACTCTGTCCATCACCACCCTTTGTTGTTAAATATTTTGTCCACCCGAAGCGTGGAAGGGTATACTCAGATGTGAGTCCCTTGCTCATTGCACCATCAGGATTCAAGCAAGCCGGGCCGACGACGGCTGAAATGCCAAAAAACGGTCCCCGGAAGCTTGTTTCCTTCCCAGTGTAAGAATTGGCTTGGTAGTTTGGTTTGCCCTGTTCCCATCATGCACTGGCACAGGAACAGACTAATTTGCATATAGCCAGTTTCTGAACTGGGATGGTGCAGTGAGCCAAAAAAACGGTGCTGGATCTAGCCCTGATCTCTTGACTGGGTGAGAGTATTCTGCTTAATTCAGAAACTCTGTCCATCACCACCCCTTGTTGTTAAATATTTTGTCCACCCTAAGCGTGGAAGGGTATACTCAGATGTGAGTCCCTTGCTCATTGCACCATCAGGATTTAAGCAAGCCGGGCCGACGATGGCTGAAATGCCAGAAACCGGTCCCCGGAAGCTTGTTTCCTTCCCAGTGTAAGAATTGGCTTGGTAGTTTGGTTTGCCCTGTTCCCATCATGCAGTGGGACAGGAACAGACTAATTTGCATATAGCCAGGTTCTGAACTGGGATGGTGCAGTGAGCTAAAAAACGGTGTTGGATCTAGCCCTGATCTCTTGACTGGGTTAGAGTATTCTGCTTAATTCAGAAACTCTGTCCATCACCACCCCTTGTTGTTAAATATTTTGTCCACCCTAAGCGTGGAAGGGTATACTCAGATGTGAGTCCCTTGCTCATTGCACCATCAGAATTCAAGCAAGCCGGGCCGACGACGGCTGAAATGCCAGAAACCGGTCCCCGGAAGCTTGTTTCCTTCCCAGTGTAAGAATTGGCTTGGTAGTTTGGTTTGCCCTGTTCCCATCATGCACTGGGACAGGAACAGACTAATTTGCATATAGCCAGGTTCTGAACTGGGATGGTGCAGTGAGCTAAAAAACGGTGTTGGATCTAGCCCTGATCTCTTGACTGGGTGAGAGTATTCTGCTTAAATCAGAAACTCTGTCCATCACCACCCCTTGTTGTTAAATATTTTGTCCACCCTAAGAAGGAAGGGTATACTTAGATGTGAGTCCCTTGCTCCTTGCACCATCAGGATTCAAGCAAGCCGGGCCGACGACGGCTGAAATGCCAGAAACCGGTCCCCGGAAGCTTGTTTCCTTCCCAGTGTAAGAATTGGCTTGGAAGTTTGGTTTGCTCTGTTCCCATCATGCACTGGGACAGGAACAGACTAATTTGCATATAGCCAGGTTCTGAACTGGGATGGTGCAGTGAGCTAAAAAACGGTGTTGGATCTAGCCCTGATCTCTTGACTGGGTGAGAGTATTCTGCTTAATTCAGAAACTCTGTCCATCACCACCCCTTGTTGTTAAATATTTTGTCCACCCTAAGCGTGGAAGGGTATACTCAGATGTGAGTCCCTTGCTCATTGCACCATCAGGATTCAAGCAAGCCGGGCCGACGACGGCTGAAATGCCAGAAACCGGTCCCCGGAAGCTTGTTTCCTTCCCAGTGTAAGAATTGGCTTGGTAGTTTGGTTTGCCCTGTTCCCATCATGCACTGGGACAGGAACAGACTAATTTGCATATAGCCAGGTTCTGAACTGGGATGGTGCAGTGAGCTAAAAAACGGTGTTGGATCTAGCCCTGATCTCTTGACTGGGTTAGAGTATTCTGCTTAATTCAGAAACTCTGTCCATCACCACCCCTTGTTGTTAAATATTTTGTCCACCCTAAGCGTGGAAGGGTATACTCAGATGTGAGTCCCTTGCTCATTGCACCATCAGGATTCAAGCAAGCCGGGCCGACGACGGCTGAAATGCCAGAAACCGGTCCCCGGAAGCTTGTTTCCTTCCCAGTGTAAGAATTGGCTTGGCAGTTTGGTTTGCCCTGTTCCCATCATGCACTGGGACAGGAACAGACTAATTTGCATATAGCCAGGTTCTGAACTGGGATGGTGCAGTGAGCTAAAAAACGGTGTTGGATCTAGCCCTGGTCTCTTGACTGGGTGAGAGTATTCTGCTTAAATCAGAAACTCTGTCCATCACCACCCCTTGTTGTTAAATATTTTGTCCACCCTAAGAAGGAAGGGTATACTCAGATGTGAGTCCCTTGCTCATTCCACCATCAGGATTCAAGCAAGCCGGGCCGACGACGGCTGAAATGCCAGAAACCGGTCCCCGGAAGCTTGTTTCCTTCCCAGTGTAAGAATTGGCTTGGTAGTTTGGTTTGCCCTGTTCCCATCATGCACTGGGACAGGAACAGACTAATTTGCATATAGCCAGGTTCTGAACTGGGATGGTGCAGTGAGCTAAAAAACGGTGTTGGATCTAGCCCTGATCTCTTGACTGGGTGAGAGTATTCTGCTTAAATCAGAAACTCTGTCCATCACCACCCCTTGTTGTTAAATATTTTGTCCACCCTAAGAAGGAAGGGTATACTTAGATGTGAGTCCCTTGCTCCTTGCACCATCAGGATTCAAGCAAGCCGGGCCGACGACGGCTGAAATGCCAGAAACCGGTCCCCGGAAGCTTGTTTCCTTCCCAGTGTAAGAATTGGCTTGGAAGTTTGGTTTGCTCTGTTCCCATCATGCACTGGGACAGGAACAGACTAATTTGCATATAGCCAGGTTCTGAACTGGGATGGTGCAGTGAGCTAAAAAACGGTGTTGGATCTAGCCCTGATCTCTTGACTGGGTGAGAGTATTCTGCTTAATTCAGAAACTCTGTCCATCACCACCCCTTGTTGTTAAATATTTTGTCCACCCTAAGCGTGGAAGGGTATACTCAGATGTGAGTCCCTTGCTCATTGCACCATCAGGATTCAAGCAAGCCGGGCCGACGACGGCTGAAATGCCAGAAACCGGTCCCCGGAAGCTTGTTTCCTTCCCAGTGTAAGAATTGGCTTGGTAGTTTGGTTTGCCCTGTTCCCATCATGCACTGGGACAGGAACAGACTAATTTGCATATAGCCAGGTTCTGAACTGGGATGGTGCAGTGAGCTAAAAAACGGTGTTGGATCTAGCCCTGATCTCTTGACTGGGTTAGAGTATTCTGCTTAATTCAGAAACTCTGTCCATCACCACCCCTTGTTGTTAAATATTTTGTCCACCCTAAGCGTGGAAGGGTATACTCAGATGTGAGTCCCTTGCTCATTGCACCATCAGGATTCAAGCAAGCCGGGCCGACGACGGCTGAAATGCCAGAAACCGGTCCCCGGAAGCTTGTTTCCTTCCCAGTGTAAGAATTGGCTTGGCAGTTTGGTTTGCCCTGTTCCCATCATGCACTGGGACAGGAACAGACTAATTTGCATATAGCCAGGTTCTGAACTGGGATGGTGCAGTGAGCTAAAAAACGGTGTTGGATCTAGCCCTGGTCTCTTGACTGGGTGAGAGTATTCTGCTTAAATCAGAAACTCTGTCCATCACCACCCCTTGTTGTTAAATATTTTGTCCACCCTAAGAAGGAAGGGTATACTCAGATGTGAGTCCCTTGCTCATTCCACCATCAGGATTCAAGCAAGCCGGGCCGACGACGGCTGAAATGCCAGAAACCGGTCCCCGGAAGCTTGTTTCCTTCCCAGTGTAAGCATTGGCTTGGAAGTTTGGTTTGCCCTGTTCCCAGCATGCACTGGGACAGGAACAGACTAATTTGCATATAGCCAGGTTCTGAACTGGGATGGTGCAGTGAGCTAAAAAACGGTGTTGGATCTAGCCCTGATCTCTTGACTGGGTGAGAGTATTCTGCTTAATTCAGAAACTCTGTCCATCACCACCCCTTGTTGTTAAATATTTTGTCCACCCTAAGCGTGGAAGGGTATACTCAGATGTGAGTCCCTTGCTCATTGCACCATCAGGATTCAAGCAAGCCGGGCCGACGACGGCTGAAATGCCAGAAACCGGTCCCCGGAAGCTTGTTTCCTTCCCAGTGTAAGAATTGGCTTGGTAGTTTGGTGTGCCCTGTTCCCATCATGCACTGGGACAGGAACAGACTAATTTGCATATAGCCAGATTCTGAACTGGGATGGTGCAGTGAGCTAAAAAACGGTGTTGGATCTAGCCCTGATATCTTGACTGGGTGAGAGTATTCTGCTTAATTCAGAAACTCTGTCCATCACCACCCCTTGTTGTTAGATATTTTGCCCACCCTAAGCGTGGAAGGGTATACTCAGATGTGAGTCCCTTGCTCATTGCACCATCAGGATTCAAGCAAGCCGGGCCGACGACGGCTGAAATGCCAGGAACCGGTCCCCGGAAGCTTGTTTCCTTCCCAGTGTAAGAATTGGCTTGGTAGTTTGGTTTGCCCTGTTCCCATCATGCACTGGGACAGGAACAGACTAATTTGCATATAGCCAGGTTCTGAACTGGGATGGTGCAGTGAGCTAAAAAACGGTGTTGGATCTAGCCCTGATCTCTTGACTGGGTGAGAGTATTCTGCTTAATTCAGAAACTCTGTCCATCACCACCCTTTGTTGTTAAATATTTTGTCCACCCGAAGCGTGGAAGGGTATACTCAGATGTGAGTCCCTTGCTCATTGCACCATCAGGATTCAAGCAAGCCGGGCCGACGACGGCTGAAATGCCAGGAACCGGTCCCCGGAAGCTTGTTTCCTTCCCAGTGTAAGAATTGGCTTGGTAGTTTGGTTTGCCCTGTTCCCATCATGCACTGGGACAGGAACAGACTAATTTGCATATAGCCAGGTTCTGAACTGGGATGGTGCAGTGAGCTAAAAAACGGTGTTGTATCTAGCCCTGATCTCTTGACTGGGTTAGAGTATTCTGCTTAATTCAGAAACTCTGTCCATCACCACCCCTTGTTGTTAAATATTTTGTCCACCCTAAGCGTGGAAGGGTATACTCAGATGTGAGTCCCTTGCTCATTGCACCATCAGGATTTAAGCAAGCCGGGCCGACGACGGCTGAAATGCCAGAAACCGGTCCCCGGAAGCTTGTTTCCTTCCCAGTGTAAGAATTGGCTTGGTAGTTTGGTTTGCCCTGTTCCCATCATGCACTGGGACAGGAACAGACTAATTTGCATATAGCCAGGTTCTGAACTGGGATGGTGCAGTGAGCTAAAAAACGGTGTTGGATCTAGCCCTGATCTCTTGACTGGGTGAGAGTATTCTGCTTAATTCAGAAACTCTCTCCATCACCACCCCTTGTTGTTAAATATTTTGTCCACCCTAAGTGTGGAAGGGTATACTCAGATGTGAGTCCCTTGCTCATTGCACCATCAGGATTCAAGCAAGCCGGGCTGACGATGGCTGAAATGCCAGAAACCGGTCCCCGGAAGCTTGTTTCCTTCCCAGTGTAAGAATTGGCTTGGTAGTTTGGTTTGCCCTGTTCCCATCATGCACTGGGACAGGAACTGACTAATTTGCATATAGCCAGGTTCTGAACTGGGATGGTGCAGTGAGCTAAAAAACGGTGTTGGATCTAGCCCTGATCTCTTGACTGGGTGAGAGTATTCTGCTTAATTCAGAAACTCTGTCCATCACCACCCCTTGTTGTTAAATATTTTGTCCACCCTAAGCGTGGAAGGGTATACTCAGATGTGAGTCCCTTGCTCATTGCACCATCAGGATTCAAGCAAGCCGGGCCGACGACGGCTGAAATGCCAGAAACCGGTCCCCGGAAGCTTGTTTCCTTCCCAGTGTAAGAATTGGCTTGGTAGTTTGGTGTGCCTTGTTCCCATCATGCACTGGGACAGGAACAGACTAATTTGCATATAGCCAGATTCTGAACTGGGATGGTGCAGTGAGCTAA
Source organism: Lissotriton vulgaris (assembly GCF_964263255.1). NCBI lineage: Eukaryota > Metazoa > Chordata > Amphibia > Caudata > Salamandridae > Lissotriton > Lissotriton vulgaris. The sequence goes on along the minus strand of NW_028253634.1, from coordinate 106,647 downwards.
AAAACGGTGTTGGATCTAGCCCTGATATCTTGACTGGGTGAGAGTATTCTGCTTAATTCAGAAACTCTGTCCATCACCACCCCTTGTTGTTAAATATTTTGCCCACCCTAAGCGTGGAAGGGTATACTCAGATGTGAGTCCCTTGCTCATTGCACCATCAGGATTCAAGCAAGCCGGGCCGACGACGGCTGAAATGCCAGAAACCGGTCCCCGGAAGCTTGTTTCCTTCCCAGTGTAAGAATTGGCTTGGTAGTTTGGTTTGCCCTGTTCCCATCATGCACTGGGACAGGAACAGACTAATTTGCATATAGCCAGGTTCTGAACTGGGATGGTGCAGTGAGCTAAAAAACGGTGTTGGATCTAGCCCTGATCTCTTGACTGGGTTAGAGTATTCTGCTTAATTCAGAAACTCTGTCCATCACCACCCCTTGTTGTTAAATATTTTGTCCACCCTAAGCGTGGAAGGGTATACTCAGATGTGAGTCCCTTGCTCATTGCACCATCAGGAGTCAAGCAAGCCGGGCCGACGACGGCTGAAATGCCAGAAACCGGTCCCCGGAAGCTTGTTTCCTTCCCAGTGTAAGAATTGGCTTGGTAGTTTGGTTTGCCCTGTTCCCATCATGCACTGGGACAGGAACAGACTAATTTGCATATAGCCAGGTTCTGAACTGGGATGGTGCAGTGAGCTAAAAAACGGTGTTGGATCTAGCCCTGATCTCTTGACTGGGTTAGAGTATTCTGCTTAATTCAGAAACTCTGTCCATCACCACCCCTTCTTGTTAAATATTTTGTCCACCCTAAGCGTGGAAGGGTATACTCAGATGTGAGTCCCTTGCTCATTGCACCATCAGAATTCAAGCAAGCCGGGCCGACGACGGCTGAAATGCCAGAAACCGGTCCCCGGAAGCTTGTTTCCTTCCCAGTGTAAGAATTGGCTTGGTAGTTTGGTTTGCCCTGTTCCCATCATGCACTGGGACAGGAACAGACTAATTTGCATATAGCCAGGTTCTGAACTGGGATGGTGCAGTGAGCTAAAAAACGGTGTTGGATCTAGCCCTGATCTCTTGACTGGGTGAGAGTATTCTGCTTAAATCAGAAACTCTGTCCATCACCACCCCTTGTTGTTAAATATTTTGTCCACCCTAAGAAGGAAGGGTATACTCAGATGTGAGTCCCTTGCTCCTTGCACCATCAGGATTCAAGCAAGCCGGGCCGACGACGGCTGAAATGCCAGAAACCGGTCCCCGGAAGCTTGTTTCCTTCCCAGTGTAAGAATTGGCTTGGAAGTTTGGTTTGCCCTGTTCCCATCATGCACTGGGACAGGAACAGACTAATTTGCATATAGCCAGGTTCTGAACTGGGATGGTGCAGTGAGCTAAAAACGGTGTTGGATCTAGCCCTGATCTCTTGACTGGGTGAGAGTATTCTGCTTAATTCAGAAACTCTGTCCATCACCACCCCTTGTTGTTAAATATTTTGTCCACCCTAAGCGTGGAAGGGTATACTCAGATGTGAGTCCCTTGCTCATTGCACCATCAGGATTCAAGCAAGCCGGGCCGACGACGGCTGAAATGCCAGAAACCGGTCCCCGGAAGCTTGTTTCCGTCCCAGTGTAAGAATTGGCTTGGTAGTTTGGTTTGCCCTGTTCCCATCATGCACTGGGACAGGAACAGACTAATTTGCATATAGCCAGGTTCTGAACTGGGATGGTGCAGTGAGCTAAAAAACGGTGTTGGATCTAGCCCTGATCTCTTGACTGGGTTAGAGTATTCTGCTTAATTCAGAAACTCTGTCCATCACCACCCCTTGTTGTTAAATATTTTGTTCACCCTAAGCGTGGAAGGGTATACTCAGATGTGAGTCCCTTGCTCATTGCACCATCAGGATTCAAGCAAGCCGGGCCGACGACGGCTGAAATGCCAGAAACCGGTCCCCGGAAGCTTGTTTCCTTCCCAGTGTAAGAATTGGCTTGGCAGTTTGGTTTGCCCTGTTCCCATCATGCACTGGGACAGGAACAGACTAATTTGCATATAGCCAGGTTCTGAACTGGGATGGTGCAGTGAGCTAAAAAACGGTGTTGGATCTAGCCCTGGTCTCTTGACTGGGTGAGAGTATTCTGCTTAAATCAGAAACTCTGTCCATCACCACCCCTTGTTGTTAAATATTTTGTCCACCCTAAGAAGGAAGGATTTACTCAGATGTGAGTCCCTTGCTCATTGCACCATCAGGATTCAAGCAAGCCGGGCCGACGACGGCTGAAATGCCAGAAACCGGTCCCCGGAAGCTTGTTTCCTTCCCAGTGTAAGCATTGGCTTGGAAGTTTGGTTTGCCCTGTTCCCATCATGCACTGGGACAGGAACAGACTAATTTGCATATAGCCAGGTTCTGAACTGGGATGGTGCAGTGAGCTAAAAAACGGTGTTGGATCTAGCCCTGATCTCTTGACTGGGTGAGAGTATTCTGCTTAATTCAGAAACTCTGTCCATCACCACCCCTTGTTGTTAAATATTTTGTCCACCCTAAGCGTGGAAGGGTATACTCAGATGTGAGTCCCTTGCTCATTGCACCATCAGGATTCAAGCAAGCCGGGCCGACGACGGCTGAAATGCCAGAAACCGGTCCCCGGAATCTTGTTTCCTTCCCAGTGTAAGAATTGGCTTGGTAGTTTGGTGTGCCCTGTTCCCATCATGCACTGGGACAGGAACAGACTAATTTGCATATAGCCAGATTCTGAACTGGGATGGTGCAGTGAGCTAAAAAACGGTGTTGGATCTAGCCCTGATATCTTGACTGGGTGAGAGTATTCTGCTTAATTCAGAAACTCTGTCCATCACCACCCCTTGTTGTTAGATATTTTGCCCACCCTAAGCGTGGAAGGGTATACTCAGATGTGAGTCCCTTGCTCATTGCACCATCAGGATTCAAGCAAGCCGGGCCGACGACGGCTGAAATGCCAGAAACCGGTCCCCGGAAGCTTGTTTCCTTCCCAGTGTAAGAATTGGCTTGGTAGTTTGGTTTGCCCTGTTCCCATCATGCACTGGGACAGGAACAGACTAATTTGCATATAGCCAGGTTCTGAACTGGGATGGTGCAGTGAGCTAAAAAACGGTGTTGGATCTAGCCCTGATCTCTTGACTGGGTGAGAGTATTCTGCTTAATTCAGAAACTCTGTCCATCACCACCCTTTGTTGTTAAATATTTTGTCCACCCGAAGCGTGGAAGGGTATACTCAGATGTGAGTCCCTTGCTCATTGCACCATCAGGATTCAAGCAAGCCGGACCGGCGACGGCTGAAATGCCAGAAACCGGTCCCCGGAAGCTTGTTTCCTTCCCAGTGTAAGAATTGGCTTGGTAGTTTGGTTTGCCCTGTTCCCATCATGCACTGGGACAGGAACAGACTAATTTGCATATAGCCAGGTTCTGAACTGGGATGGTGCAGTGAGCTAAAAAACGGTGTTGGATCTAGCCCTGATCTCTTGACTGGGTTAGAGTATTCTGCTTAATTCAGAAACTCTGTCCATCACCACCCCTTGTTGTTAAATATTTTGTTCACCCTAAGCGTGGAAGGGTATACTCAGATGTGAGTCCCTTGCTCATTGCACCATCAGGATTCAAGCAAGCCGGGCCGACGACGGCTGAAATGCCAGAAACCGGTCCCCGGAAGCTTGTTTCCTTCCCAGTGTAAGAATTGGCTTGGCAGTTTGGTTTGCCCTGTTCCCATCATGCACTGGGACAGGAACAGACTAATTTGCATATAGCCAGGTTCTGAACTGGGATGGTGCAGTGAGCTAAAAAACGGTGTTGGATCTAGCCCTGGTCTCTTGACTGGGTGAGAGTATTCTGCTTAAATCAGAAACTCTGTCCATCACCACCCCTTGTTGTTAAATATTTTGTCCACCCTAAGAAGGAAGGGTTTACTCAGATGTGAGTCCCTTGCTCATTGCACCATCAGGATTCAAGCAAGCCGGGCCGACGACGGCTGAAATGCCAGAAACCGGTCCCCGGAAGCTTGTTTCCTTCCCAGTGTAAGCATTGGCTTGGAAGTTTGGTTTGCCCTGTTCCCATCATGCACTGGGACAGGAACAGACTAATTTGCATATAGCCAGGTTCTGAACTGGGATGGTGCAGTGAGCTAAAAAACGGTGTTGGATCTAGCCCTGATCTCTTGACTGGGTGAGAGTATTCTGCTTAATTCAGAAACTCTGTCCATCACCACCCCTTGTTGTTAAATATTTTGTCCACCCTAAGCGTGGAAGGGTATACTCAGATGTGAGTCCCTTGCTCATTGCACCATCAGGATTCAAGCAAGCCGGGCCGACGACGGCTGAAATGCCAGAAACCGGTCCCCGGAATCTTGTTTCCTTCCCAGTGTAAGAATTGGCTTGGTAGTTTGGTGTGCCCTGTTCCCATCATGCACTGGGACAGGAACAGACTAATTTGCATATAGCCAGATTCTGAACTGGGATGGTGCAGTGAGCTAAAAAACGGTGTTGGATCTAGCCCTGATATCTTGACTGGGTGAGAGTATTCTGCTTAATTCAGAAACTCTGTCCATCACCACCCCTTGTTGTTAGATATTTTGCCCACCCTAAGCGTGGAAGGGTATACTCAGATGTGAGTCCCTTGCTCATTGCACCATCAGGATTCAAGCAAGCCGGGCCGACGACGGCTGAAATGCCAGAAACCGGTCCCCGGAAGCTTGTTTCCTTCCCAGTGTAAGAATTGGCTTGGTAGTTTGGTTTGCCCTGTTCCCATCATGCACTGGGACAGGAACAGACTAATTTGCATATAGCCAGGTTCTGAACTGGGATGGTGCAGTGAGCTAAAAAACGGTGTTGGATCTAGCCCTGATCTCTTGACTGGGTGAGAGTATTCTGCTTAATTCAGAAACTCTGTCCATCACCACCCTTTGTTGTTAAATATTTTGTCCACCCGAAGCGTGGAAGGGTATACTCAGATGTGAGTCCCTTGCTCATTGCACCATCAGGATTCAAGCAAGCCGGACCGGCGACGGCTGAAATGCCAGAAACCGGTCCCCGGAAGCTTGTTTCCTTCCCAGTGTAAGAATTGGCTTGGTAGTTTGGTTTGCCCTGTTCCCATCATGCACTGGGACAGGAACAGACTAATTTGCATATAGCCAGGTTCTGAACTGGGATGGTGCAGTGAGCTAAAAAACGGTGTTGGATCTAGCCCTGATCTCTTGACCGGGTGAGAGTATTCTGCTTAATTCAGAAACTCTGTCCATCACCAACCCTTGTTGTTAAATATTTTGTCCACCCTAAGCGTGGAAGGGTATACTCAGATGTGAGTCCCTTGCTCATTGCACCATCAGGATTCAAGCAAGCCGGGCTGACGATGGCTGAAATGCCAGAAACCGGTCCCCGGAAGCTTGTTTCCTTCCCAGTGTAAGAATTGGCTTGGTAGTTTGGTTTGCCCTGTTCCCATCCTGCACTGGGACAGGAACAGACTAATTTGCATATAGCCAGGTTCTGAACTGGGATGGTGCAGTGAGCTAAAAAACAGTGTTGGATCTAGCCCTGATCTCTTGACTGGGTGAGAGTATTCTGCTTAATTCAGAAACTCTGTCCATCACCACCCCTTGTTGTTAAATATTTTGTCCACCCTAAGCGTGGAAGGGTATACTCAGATGTGAGTCCCTTGCTCATTGCACCATCAGGATTCAAGCAAGCCGGGCCGACGACGGCTGAAATGCCAGAAACCGGTCCCCGGAAGCTTGTTTCCTTCCCAGTGTAAGAATTGGCTTGGTAGTTTGGTGTGCCCTGTTCCCATCATGCACTGGGACAGGAACAGACTAATTTGCATATAGCCAGATTCTGAACTGGGATGGTGCAGTGAGCTAAAAAACGGTGTTGGATCTAGCCCTGATATCTTGACTGGGTGAGAGTATTCTGCTTAATTCAGAAACTCTGTCCATCACCACCCCTTGTTGTTAAATATTTTGCCCACCCTAAGCGTGGAAGGGTATACTCAGATGTGAGTCCCTTGCTCATTGCACCATCAGGATGCAAGCAAGCCGGGCCGACGACGGCTGAAATGCCAGAAACCGGTCCCCGGAAGCTTGTTTCCTTCCCAGTGTAAGAATTGGCTTGGTAGTTTGGTTTGCCCTGTTCCCATCATGCACTGGGACAGGAACAGACTAATTTGCATATAGCCAGGTTCTGAACTGGGATGGTGCAGTGAGCTAAAAAACGGTGTTGGATCTAGCCCTGATCTCTTGACTGGGTGAGAGTATTCTGCTTAATTCAGAAACTCTGTCCATCACCACCCCTTGTTGTTAAATATTTTGTCCACCCTAAGTGTGGAAGGGTATACTCAGATGTGAGTCCCTTGCTCATTGCACCATCAGGATTCAAGCAAGCCGGGCTGACGATGGCTGAAATGCCAGAAACCGGTCCCCGGAAGCTTGTTTCCTTCCCAGTGTAAGAATTGGCTTGGTAGTTTGGTTTGCCCTGTTCCCATCATGCACTGGGACAGGAACTGACTAATTTGCATATAGCCAGGTTCTGAACTGGGATGGTGCAGTGAGCTAAAAAACGGTGTTGGATCTAGCCCTGATCTCTTGACTGGGTGAGAGTATTCTGCTTAATTCAGAAACTCTGTCCATCACCACCCCTTGTTGTTAAATATTTTGTCCACCCTAAGCGTGGAAGGGTATACTCAGATGTGAGTCCCTTGCTCATTGCACCATCAGGATTCAAGCAAGCCGGGCCGACGACGGCTGAAATGCCAGAAACCGGTCCCCGGAAGCTTGTTTCCTTCCCAGTGTAAGAATTGGCTTGGTAGTTTGGTGTGCCCTGTTCCCATCATGCACTGGGACAGGAACAGACTAATTTGCATATAGCCAGATTCTGAACTGGGATGGTGCAGTGAGCTAAAAAACGGTGTTGGATCTAGCCCTGATATCTTGACTGGGTGAGAGTATTCTGCTTAATTCAGAAACTCTGTCCATCACCACCCCTTGTTGTTAAATATTTTGCCCACCCTAAGCGTGGAAGGGTATACTCAGATGTGAGTCCCTTGCTCATTGCACCATCAGGATTCAAGCAAGCCGGGCCGACGACGGCTGAAATGCCAGAAACCGGTCCCCGGAAGCTTGTTTCCTTCCCAGTGTAAGAATTGGCTTGGTAGTTTGGTTTGCCCTGTTCCCATCATGCACTGGGACAGGAACAGACTAATTTGCATATAGCCAGGTTCTGAACTGGGATGGTGCAGTGAGCTAAAAAACGGTGTTGGATCTAGCCCTGATCTCTTGACTGGGTTAGAGTATTCTGCTTAATTCAGAAACTCTGTCCATCACCACCCCTTGTTGTTAAATATTTTGTCCACCCTAAGCGTGGAAGGGTATACTCAGATGTGAGTCCCTTGCTCATTGCACCATCAGGATTCAAGCAAGCCGGGCCGACGACGGCTGAAATGCCAGAAACCGGTCCCCGGAAGCTTGTTTCCTTCCCAGTGTAAGAATTGGCTTGGTAGTTTGGTTTGCCCTGTTCCCATCATGCACTGGGACAGGAACAGACTAATTTGCATATAGCCAGGTTCTGAACTGGGATGGTGCAGTGAGCTAAAAAACGGTGTTGGATCTAGCCCTGATCTCTTGACTGGGTTAGAGTATTCTGCTTAATTCAGAAACTCTGTCCATCACCACCCCTTCTTGTTAAATATTTTGTCCACCCTAAGCGTGGAAGGGTATACTCAGATGTGAGTCCCTTGCTCATTGCACCATCAGAATTCAAGCAAGCCGGGCCGACGACGGCTGAAATGCCAGAAACCGGTCCCCGGAAGCTTGTTTCCTTCCCAGTGTAAGAATTGGCTTGGTAGTTTGGTTTGCCCTGTTCCCATCATGCACTGGGACAGGAACAGACTAATTTGCATATAGCCAGGTTCTGAACTGGGATGGTGCAGTGAGCTAAAAAACGGTGTTGGATCTAGCCCTGATCTCTTGACTGGGTGAGAGTATTCTGCTTAAATCAGAAACTCTGTCCATCACCACCCCTTGTTGTTAAATATTTTGTCCACCCTAAGAAGGAAGGGTATACTCAGATGTGAGTCCCTTGCTCCTTGCACCATCAGGATTCAAGCAAGCCGGGCCGACGATGGCTGAAATGCCAGAAACCGGTCCCCGGAAGCTTGTTTCCTTCCCAGTGTAAGAATTGGCTTGGAAGTTTGGTTTGCCCTGTTCCCATCATGCACTGGGACAGGAACAGACTAATTTGCATATAGCCAGGTTCTGAACTGGGATGGTGCAGTGAGCTAAAAAACGGTGTTGGATCTAGCCCTGATCTCTTGACTGGGTGAGAGTATTCTGCTTAATTCAGAAACTCTGTCCATCACCACCCCTTGTTGTTAAATATTTTGTCCACCCTAAGCGTGGAAGGGTATACTCAGATGTGAGTCCCTTGCTCATTGCACCATCAGGATTCAAGCAAGCCGGGCCGACGACGGCTGAAATGCCAGAAACCGGTCCCCGGAAGCTTGTTTCCTTCCCAGTGTAAGAATTGGCTTGGTAGTTTGGTTTGCCCTGTTCCCGTCATGCACTGGGACAGGAACAGACTAATTTGCATATAGCCAGGTTCTGAACTGGGATGGTGCAGTGAGCTAAAAAACGGTGTTGGATCTAGCCCTGATCTCTTGACTGGGTTAGAGTATTCTGCTTAATTCAGAAACTCTGTCCATCACCACCCCTTGTTGTTAAATATTTTGTCCACCCTAAGCGTGGAAGGGTATACTCAGATGTGAGTCCCTTGCTCATTGCACCATCAGGATTCAAGCAAGCCGGGCCGACGACGGCTGAAATGCCAGAAACCGGTCCCCGGAAGCTTGTTTCCTTCCCAGTGTAAGAATTGGCTTGGCAGTTTGGTTTGCCCTGTTCCCATCATGCACTGGGACAGGAACAGACTAATTTGCATATAGCCAGGTTCTGAACTGGGATGGTGCAGTGAGCTAAAAAACGGTGTTGGATCTAGCCCTGGTCTCTTGACTGGGTGAGAGTATTCTGCTTAAATCAGAAACTCTGTCCATCACCACCCCTTGTTGTTAAATATTTTGTCCACCCTAAGAAGGAAGGGTATACTCAGATGTGAGTCCCTTGCTCATTGCACCATCAGGATTCAAGCAAGCCGGGCCGACGACGGCTGAAATGCCAGAAACCGGTCCCCGGAAGCTTGTTTCCTTCCCAGTGTAAGCATTGGCTTGGAAGTTTGGTTTGCCCTGTTCCCATCATGCACTGGGACAGGAACAGACTAATTTGCATATAGCCAGGTTCTGAACTGGGATGGTGCAGTGAGCTAAAAAACGGTGTTGGATCTAGCCCTGATCTCTTGACTGGGTGAGAGTATTCTGCTTAATTCAGAAACTCTGTCCATCACCACCCCTTGTTGTTAAATATTTTGTCCACCCTAAGCGTGGAAGGGTATACTCAGATGTGAGTCCCTTGCTCATTGCACCATCAGGATTCAAGCAAGCCGGGCCGACGACGGCTGAAATGCCAGAAACCGGTCCCCGGAAGCTTGTTTCCTTCCCAGTGTAAGAATTGGCTTGGTAGTTTGGTGTGCCCTGTTCCCATCATGCACTGGGACAGGAACAGACTAATTTGCATATAGCCAGATTCTGAACTGGGATGGTGCAGTGAGCTAAAAAACGGTGTTGGATCTAGCCCTGATATCTTGACTGGGTGAGAGTATTCTGCTTAATTCAGAAACTCTGTCCATCACCACCCCTTGTTGTTAGATATTTTGCCCACCCTAAGCGTGGAAGGGTATACTCAGATGTGAGTCCCTTGCTCATTGCACCATCAGGATTCAAGCAAGCCGGGCCGACGACGGCTGAAATGCCAGAAACCGGTCCCCGGAAGCTTGTTTCCTTCCCAGTGTAAGAATTGGCTTGGTAGTTTGGTTTGCCCTGTTCCTATCATGCACTGGGACAGGAACAGACTAATTTGCATATAGCCAGGTTCTGAACTGGGATGGTGCAGTGAGCTAAAAAACGGTGTTGGATCTAGCCCTGATCTCTTGACTGGGTGAGAGTATTCTGCTTAATTCAGAAACTCTGTCCATCACCACCCTTTGTTGTTAAATATTTTGTCCACCCGAAGCGTGGAAGGGTATACTCAGATGTGAGTCCCTTGCTCATTGCACCATCAGGATTCAAGCAAGCCGGGCCGACGACGGCTGAAATGCCAGGAACCGGTCCCCGGAAGCTTGTTTCCTTCCCAGTGTAAGAATTGGCTTGGTAGTTTGGTTTGCCCTGTTCCCATCATGCACTGGGACAGGAACAGACTAATTTGCATATAGCCAGGTTCTGAACTGGGATGGTGCAGTGAGCTAAAAAACGGTGTTGTATCTAGCCCTGATCTCTTGACTGGGTTAGAGTATTCTGCTTAATTCAGAAACTCTGTCCATCACCACCCCTTGTTGTTAAATATTTTGTCCACCCTAAGCGTGGAAGGGTATACTCAGATGTGAGTCCCTTGCTCATTGCACCATCAGGATTCAAGCAAGCCGGGCCGACGACGGCTGAAATGCCAGAAACCGGTCCCCGGAAGCTTGTTTCCTTCCCAGTGTAAGAATTGGCTTGGTAGTTTGGTTTGCCCTGTTCCCATCATGCACTGGGACAGGAACAGACTAATTTGCATATAGCCAGGTTCTGAACTGGGATGGTGCAGTGAGCTAAAAAACGGTGTTGGATCTAGCCCTGATCTCTTGACTGGGTGAGAGTATTCTGCTTAATTCAGAAACTCTGTCCATCACCACCCCTTGTTGTTAAATATTTTGTCCACCCTAAGCGTGGAAGGGTATACTCAGATGTGAGTCCCTTGCTCATTGCACCATCAGGATTCAAGCAAGCCGGGCTGACGATGGCTGAAATGCCAGAAACCGGTCCCCGGAAGCTTGTTTCCTTCCCAGTGTAAGAATTGGCTTGGTAGTTTGGTTTGCCCTGTTCCCATCATGCACTGGGACAGGAACAGACTAATTTGCATATAGCCAGGTTCTGAACTGGGATGGTGCAGTGAGCTAAAAAACGGTGTTGGATCTAGCCCTGATCTCTTGACTGGGTGAGAGTATTCTGCTTGATTCAGAAACTCTGTCCATCACCACCCCTTGTTGTTAAATATTTTGCCCACCCTAAGCGTGGAAGGGTATACTCAGATGTGAGTCCCTTGCTCATTGCACCATCAGGATGCAAGCAAGCCGGGCCGACGACGGCTGAAATGCCAGAAACCGGTCCCCGGAAGCTTGTTTCCTTCCCAGTGTAAGAATTGGCTTGGTAGTTTGGTTTGCCCTGTTCCCATCATGCACTGGGACAGGAACAGACTAATTTGCATATAGCCAGGTTCTGAACTGGGATGGTGCAGTGAGCTAAAAAACGGTGTTGGATCTAGCCCTGATCTCTTGACTGGGTGAGAGTATTCTGCTTAATTCAGAAACTCTGTCCATCACCACCCTTTGTTGTTAAATATTTTGTCCACCCGAAGCGTGGAAGGGTATACTCAGATGTGAGTCCCTTGCTCATTGCACCATCAGGATTCAAGCAAGCCGGGCCGACGACGGCTGAAATGCCAGAAACCGGTCCCCGGAAGCTTGTTTCCTTCCCAGTGTAAGAATTGGCTTGGTAGTTTGGTTTGCCCTGTTCCCATCATGCACTGGGACAGGAACAGACTAATTTGCATATAGCCAGGTTCTGAACTGGGATGGTGCAGTGAGCTAAAAAACGGTGTTGGATCTAGCCCTGATCTCTTGACTGGGTGAGAGTATTCTGCTTAATTCAGAAACTCTGTCCATCACCACCCCTTGTTGTTAAATATTTTGTCCACCCTAAGCGTGGAAGGGTATACTCAGATGTGAGTCCCTTGCTCATTGCACCATCAGGATTCAAGCAAGCCGGGCCGACGACGGCTGAAATGCCAGAAACCGGTCCCCGGAAGCTTGTTTCCTTCCCAGTGTAAGAATTGGCTTGGTAGTTTGGTTTGCCCTGTTCCCATCATGCACTGGGACAGGAACAGACTAATTTGCATATAGCCAGGTTCTGAACTGGGATGGTGCAGTGAGCTAAAAAACGGTGTTGGATCTAGCCCTGATCTCTTGACTGGGTGAGAGTATTCTGCTTAAATCAGAAACTCTGTCCATCACCACCCCTTGTTGTTAAATATTTTGTCCACCCTAAGAAGGAAGGGTATACTTAGATGTGAGTCCCTTGCTCCTTGCACCATCAGGATTCAAGCAAGCCGGGCCGACGACGGCTGAAATGCCAGAAACCGGTCCCCGGAAGCTTGTTTCCTTCCCAGTGTAAGAATTGGCTTGGAAGTTTGGTTTGCTCTGTTCCCATCATGCACTGGGACAGGAACAGACTAATTTGCATATAGCCAGGTTCTGAACTGGGATGGTGCAGTGAGCTAAAAAACGGTGTTGGATCTAGCCCTGATCTCTTGACTGGGTGAGAGTATTCTGCTTAATTCAGAAACTCTGTCCATCACCACCCCTTGTTGTTAAATATTTTGTCCACCCTAAGCGTGGAAGGGTATACTCAGATGTGAGTCCCTTGCTCATTGCACCATCAGGATTCAAGCAAGCCGGGCCGACGACGGCTGAAATGCCAGAAACCGGTCCCCGGAAGCTTGTTTCCTTCCCAGTGTAAGAATTGGCTTGGTAGTTTGGTTTGCCCTGTTCCCATCATGCACTGGGACAGGAACAGACTAATTTGCATATAGCCAGGTTCTGAACTGGGATGGTGCAGTGAGCTAAAAAACGGTGTTGGATCTAGCCCTGATCTCTTGACTGGGTTAGAGTATTCTGCTTAATTCAGAAACTCTGTCCATCACCACCCCTTGTTGTTAAATATTTTGTCCACCCTAAGCGTGGAAGGGTATACTCAGATGTGAGTCCCTTGCTCATTGCACCATCAGGATTCAAGCAAGCCGGGCCGACGACGGCTGAAATGCCAGAAACCGGTCCCCGGAAGCTTGTTTCCTTCCCAGTGTAAGAATTGGCTTGGCAGTTTGGTTTGCCCTGTTCCCATCATGCACTGGGACAGGAACAGACTAATTTGCATATAGCCAGGTTCTGAACTGGGATGGTGCAGTGAGCTAAAAAACGGTGTTGGATCTAGCCCTGGTCTCTTGACTGGGTGAGAGTATTCTGCTTAAATCAGAAACTCTGTCCATCACCACCCCTTGTTGTTAAATATTTTGTCCACCCTAAGAAGGAAGGGTATACTCAGATGTGAGTCCCTTGCTCATTCCACCATCAGGATTCAAGCAAGCCGGGCCGACGACGGCTGAAATGCCAGAAACCGGTCCCCGGAAGCTTGTTTCCTTCCCAGTGTAAGCATTGGCTTGGAAGTTTGGTTTGCCCTGTTCCCAGCATGCACTGGGACAGGAACAGACTAATTTGCATATAGCCAGGTTCTGAACTGGGATGGTGCAGTGAGCTAAAAAACGGTGTTGGATCTAGCCCTGATCTCTTGACTGGGTGAGAGTATTCTGCTTAATTCAGAAACTCTGTCCATCACCACCCCTTGTTGTTAAATATTTTGTCCACCCTAAGCGTGGAAGGGTATACTCAGATGTGAGTCCCTTGCTCATTGCACCATCAGGATTCAAGCAAGCCGGGCCGACGACGGCTGAAATGCCAGAAACCGGTCCCCGGAAGCTTGTTTCCTTCCCAGTGTAAGAATTGGCTTGGTAGTTTGGTGTGCCCTGTTCCCATCATGCACTGGGACAGGAACAGACTAATTTGCATATAGCCAGATTCTGAACTGGGATGGTGCAGTGAGCTAAAAAACGGTGTTGGATCTAGCCCTGATATCTTGACTGGGTGAGAGTATTCTGCTTAATTCAGAAACTCTGTCCATCACCACCCCTTGTTGTTAGATATTTTGCCCACCCTAAGCGTGGAAGGGTATACTCAGATGTGAGTCCCTTGCTCATTGCACCATCAGGATTCAAGCAAGCCGGGCCGACGACGGCTGAAATGCCAGGAACCGGTCCCCGGAAGCTTGTTTCCTTCCCAGTGTAAGAATTGGCTTGGTAGTTTGGTTTGCCCTGTTCCCATCATGCACTGGGACAGGAACAGACTAATTTGCATATAGCCAGGTTCTGAACTGGGATGGTGCAGTGAGCTAAAAAACGGTGTTGGATCTAGCCCTGATCTCTTGACTGGGTGAGAGTATTCTGCTTAATTCAGAAACTCTGTCCATCACCACCCTTTGTTGTTAAATATTTTGTCCACCCGAAGCGTGGAAGGGTATACTCAGATGTGAGTCCCTTGCTCATTGCACCATCAGGATTCAAGCAAGCCGGGCCGACGACGGCTGAAATGCCAGGAACCGGTCCCCGGAAGCTTGTTTCCTTCCCAGTGTAAGAATTGGCTTGGTAGTTTGGTTTGCCCTGTTCCCATCATGCACTGGGACAGGAACAGACTAATTTGCATATAGCCAGGTTCTGAACTGGGATGGTGCAGTGAGCTAAAAAACGGTGTTGTATCTAGCCCTGATCTCTTGACTGGGTTAGAGTATTCTGCTTAATTCAGAAACTCTGTCCATCACCACCCCTTGTTGTTAAATATTTTGTCCACCCTAAGCGTGGAAGGGTATACTCAGATGTGAGTCCCTTGCTCATTGCACCATCAGGATTTAAGCAAGCCGGGCCGACGACGGCTGAAATGCCAGAAACCGGTCCCCGGAAGCTTGTTTCCTTCCCAGTGTAAGAATTGGCTTGGTAGTTTGGTTTGCCCTGTTCCCATCATGCACTGGGACAGGAACAGACTAATTTGCATATAGCCAGGTTCTGAACTGGGATGGTGCAGTGAGCTAAAAAACGGTGTTGGATCTAGCCCTGATCTCTTGACTGGGTGAGAGTATTCTGCTTAATTCAGAAACTCTCTCCATCACCACCCCTTGTTGTTAAATATTTTGTCCACCCTAAGTGTGGAAGGGTATACTCAGATGTGAGTCCCTTGCTCATTGCACCATCAGGATTCAAGCAAGCCGGGCTGACGATGGCTGAAATGCCAGAAACCGGTCCCCGGAAGCTTGTTTCCTTCCCAGTGTAAGAATTGGCTTGGTAGTTTGGTTTGCCCTGTTCCCATCATGCACTGGGACAGGAACTGACTAATTTGCATATAGCCAGGTTCTGAACTGGGATGGTGCAGTGAGCTAAAAAACGGTGTTGGATCTAGCCCTGATCTCTTGACTGGGTGAGAGTATTCTGCTTAATTCAGAAACTCTGTCCATCACCACCCCTTGTTGTTAAATATTTTGTCCACCCTAAGCGTGGAAGGGTATACTCAGATGTGAGTCCCTTGCTCATTGCACCATCAGGATTCAAGCAAGCCGGGCCGACGACGGCTGAAATGCCAGAAACCGGTCCCCGGAAGCTTGTTTCCTTCCCAGTGTAAGAATTGGCTTGGTAGTTTGGTGTGCCTTGTTCCCATCATGCACTGGGACAGGAACAGACTAATTTGCATATAGCCAGATTCTGAACTGGGATGGTGCAGTGAGCTAAAAAACGGTGTTGGATCTAGCCCTGATATCTTGACTGGGTGAGAGTATTCTGCTTAATTCAGAAACTCTGTCCATCACCACCCCTTGTTGTTAAATATTTTGCCCACCCTAAGCGTGGAAGGGTATACTCAGATGTGAGTCCCTTGCTCATTGCACCATCAGGATTCAAGCAAGCCGGGCCGACGACGGCTGAAATGCCAGAAACCGGTCCCCGGAAGCTTGTTTCCTTCCCAGTGTAAGAATTGGCTTGGTAGTTTGGTTTGCCCTGTTCCCATCATGCACTGGGACAGGAACAGACTAATTTGCATATAGCCAGGTTCTGAACTGGGATGGTGCAGTGAGCTAAAAAACGGTGTTGGATCTAGCCCTGATCTCTTGACTGGGTTAGAGTATTCTGCTTAATTCAGAAACTCTGTCCATCACCACCCCTTGTTGTTAAATATTTTGTCCACCCTAAGCGTGGAAGGGTATACTCAGATGTGAGTCCCTTGCTCATTGCACCATCAGGAGTCAAGCAAGCCGGGCCGACGACGGCTGAAATGCCAGAAACCGGTCCCCGGAAGCTTGTTTCCTTCCCAGTGTAAGAATTGGCTTGGTAGTTTGGTTTGCCCTGTTCCCATCATGCACTGGGACAGGAACAGACTAATTTGCATATAGCCAGGTTCTGAACTGGGATGGTGCAGTGAGCTAAAAAACGGTGTTGGATCTAGCCCTGATCTCTTGACTGGGTTAGAGTATTCTGCTTAATTCAGAAACTCTGTCCATCACCACCCCTTCTTGTTAAATATTTTGTCCACCCTAAGCGTGGAAGGGTATACTCAGATGTGAGTCCCTTGCTCATTGCACCATCAGAATTCAAGCAAGCCGGGCCGACGACGGCTGAAATGCCAGAAACCGGTCCCCGGAAGCTTGTTTCCTTCCCAGTGTAAGAATTGGCTTGGTAGTTTGGTTTGCCCTGTTCCCATCATGCACTGGGACAGGAACAGACTAATTTGCATATAGCCAGGTTCTGAACTGGGATGGTGCAGTGAGCTAAAAAACGGTGTTGGATCTAGCCCTGATCTCTTGACTGGGTGAGAGTATTCTGCTTAAATCAGAAACTCTGTCCATCACCACCCCTTGTTGTTAAATATTTTGTCCACCCTAAGAAGGAAGGGTATACTCAGATGTGAGTCCCTTGCTCCTTGCACCATCAGGATTCAAGCAAGCCGGGCCGACGACGGCTGAAATGCCAGAAACCGGTCCCCGGAAGCTTGTTTCCTTCCCAGTGTAAGAATTGGCTTGGAAGTTTGGTTTGCCCTGTTCCCATCATGCACTGGGACAGGAACAGACTAATTTGCATATAGCCAGGTTCTGAACTGGGATGGTGCAGTGAGCTAAAAACGGTGTTGGATCTAGCCCTGATCTCTTGACTGGGTGAGAGTATTCTGCTTAATTCAGAAACTCTGTCCATCACCACCCCTTGTTGTTAAATATTTTGTCCACCCTAAGCGTGGAAGGGTATACTCAGATGTGAGTCCCTTGCTCATTGCACCATCAGGATTCAAGCAAGCCGGGCCGACGACGGCTGAAATGCCAGAAACCGGTCCCCGGAAGCTTGTTTCCGTCCCAGTGTAAGAATTGGCTTGGTAGTTTGGTTTGCCCTGTTCCCATCATGCACTGGGACAGGAACAGACTAATTTGCATATAGCCAGGTTCTGAACTGGGATGGTGCAGTGAGCTAAAAAACGGTGTTGGATCTAGCCCTGATCTCTTGACTGGGTTAGAGTATTCTGCTTAATTCAGAAACTCTGTCCATCACCACCCCTTGTTGTTAAATATTTTGTTCACCCTAAGCGTGGAAGGGTATACTCAGATGTGAGTCCCTTGCTCATTGCACCATCAGGATTCAAGCAAGCCGGGCCGACGACGGCTGAAATGCCAGAAACCGGTCCCCGGAAGCTTGTTTCCTTCCCAGTGTAAGAATTGGCTTGGCAGTTTGGTTTGCCCTGTTCCCATCATGCACTGGGACAGGAACAGACTAATTTGCATATAGCCAGGTTCTGAACTGGGATGGTGCAGTGAGCTAAAAAACGGTGTTGGATCTAGCCCTGGTCTCTTGACTGGGTGAGAGTATTCTGCTTAAATCAGAAACTCTGTCCATCACCACCCCTTGTTGTTAAATATTTTGTCCACCCTAAGAAGGAAGGGTTTACTCAGATGTGAGTCCCTTGCTTATTGCACCATCAGGATTCAAGCAAGCCGGGCCGACGACGGCTGAAATGCCAGAAACCGGTCCCCGGAAGCTTGTTTCCTTCCCAGTGTAAGCATTGGCTTGGAAGTTTGGTTTGCCCTGTTCCCATCATGCACTGGGACAGGAACAGACTAATTTGCATATAGCCAGGTTCTGAACTGGGATGGTGCAGTGAGCTAAAAAACGGTGTTGGATCTAGCCCTGATCTCTTGACTGGGTGAGAGTATTCTGCTTAATTCAGAAACTCTGTCCATCACCACCCCTTGTTGTTAAATATTTTGTCCACCCTAAGCGTGGAAGGGTATACTCAGATGTGAGTCCCTTGCTCATTGCACCATCAGGATTCAAGCAAGCCGGGCCGACGACGGCTGAAATGCCAGAAACCGGTCCCCGGAATCTTGTTTCCTTCCCAGTGTAAGAATTGGCTTGGTAGTTTGGTGTGCCCTGTTCCCATCATGCACTGGGACAGGAACAGACTAATTTGCATATAGCCAGATTCTGAACTGGGATGGTGCAGTGAGCTAAAAAACGGTGTTGGATCTAGCCCTGATATCTTGACTGGGTGAGAGTATTCTGCTTAATTCAGAAACTCTGTCCATCACCACCCCTTGTTGTTAGATATTTTGCCCACCCTAAGCGTGGAAGGGTATACTCAGATGTGAGTCCCTTGCTCATTGCACCATCAGGATTCAAGCAAGCCGGGCCGACGACGGCTGAAATGCCAGAAACCGGTCCCCGGAAGCTTGTTTCCTTCCCAGTGTAAGAATTGGCTTGGTAGTTTGGTTTGCCCTGTTCCCATCATGCACTGGGACAGGAACAGACTAATTTGCATATAGCCAGGTTCTGAACTGGGATGGTGCAGTGAGCTAAAAAACGGTGTTGGATCTAGCCCTGATCTCTTGACTGGGTGAGAGTATTCTGCTTAATTCAGAAACTCTGTCCATCACCACCCTTTGTTGTTAAATATTTTGTCCACCCGAAGCGTGGAAGGGTATACTCAGATGTGAGTCCCTTGCTCATTGCACCATCAGGATTCAAGCAAGCCGGACCGGCGACGGCTGAAATGCCAGAAACCGGTCCCCGGAAGCTTGTTTCCTTCCCAGTGTAAGAATTGGCTTGGTAGTTTGGTTTGCCCTGTTCCCATCATGCACTGGGACAGGAACAGACTAATTTGCATATAGCCAGGTTCTGAACTGGGATGGTGCAGTGAGCTAAAAAACGGTGTTGGATCTAGCCCTGATCTCTTGACCGGGTGAGAGTATTCTGCTTAATTCAGAAACTCTGTCCATCACCACCCCTTGTTGTTAAATATTTTGTCCACCCTAAGCGTGGAAGGGTATACTCAGATGTGAGTCCCTTGCTCATTGCACCATCAGGATTCAAGCAAGCCGGGCTGACGATGGCTGAAATGCCAGAAACCGGTCCCCGGAAGCTTGTTTCCTTCCCAGTGTAAGAATTGGCTTGGTAGTTTGGTTTGCCCTGTTCCCATCCTGCACTGGGACAGGAACAGACTAATTTGCATATAGCCAGGTTCTGAACTGGGATGGTGCAGTGAGCTAAAAAACAGTGTTGGATCTAGCCCTGATCTCTTGACTGGGTGAGAGTATTCTGCTTAATTCAGAAACTCTGTCCATCACCACCCCTTGTTGTTAAATATTTTGTCCACCCTAAGCGTGGAAGGGTATACTCAGATGTGAGTCCCTTGCTCATTGCACCATCAGGATTCAAGCAAGCCGGGCCGACGACGGCTGAAATGCCAGAAACCGGTCCCCGGAAGCTTGTTTCCTTCCCAGTGTAAGAATTGGCTTGGTAGTTTGGTGTGCCCTGTTCCCATCATGCACTGGGACAGGAACAGACTAATTTGCATATAGCCAGATTCTGAACTGGGATGGTGCAGTGAGCTAAAAAACGGTGTTGGATCTAGCCCTGATATCTTGACTGGGTGAGAGTATTCTGCTTAATTCAGAAACTCTGTCCATCACCACCCCTTGTTGTTAAATATTTTGCCCACCCTAAGCGTGGAAGGGTATACTCAGATGTGAGTCCCTTGCTCATTGCACCATCAGGATGCAAGCAAGCCGGGCCGACGACGGCTGAAATGCCAGAAACCGGTCCCCGGAAGCTTGTTTCCTTCCCAGTGTAAGAATTGGCTTGGTAGTTTGGTTTGCCCTGTTCCCATCATGCACTGGGACAGGAACAGACTAATTTGCATATAGCCAGGTTCTGAACTGGGATGGTGCAGTGAGCTAAAAAACGGTGTTGGATCTAGCCCTGATCTCTTGACTGGGTGAGAGTATTCTGCTTAATTCAGAAACTCTGTCCATCACCACCCCTTGTTGTTAAATATTTTGTCCACCCTAAGTGTGGAAGGGTATACTCAGATGTGAGTCCCTTGCTCATTGCACCATCAGGATTCAAGCAAGCCGGGCTGACGATGGCTGAAATGCCAGAAACCGGTCCCCGGAAGCTTGTTTCCTTCCCAGTGTAAGAATTGGCTTGGTAGTTTGGTTTGCCCTGTTCCCATCATGCACTGGGACAGGAACTGACTAATTTGCATATAGCCAGGTTCTGAACTGGGATGGTGCAGTGAGCTAAAAAACGGTGTTGGATCTAGCCCTGATCTCTTGACTGGGTGAGAGTATTCTGCTTAATTCAGAAACTCTGTCCATCACCACCCCTTGTTGTTAAATATTTTGTCCACCCTAAGCGTGGAAGGGTATACTCAGATGTGAGTCCCTTGCTCATTGCACCATCAGGATTCAAGCAAGCCGGGCCCGACGACGGCTGAAATGCCAGAAACCGGTCCCGGAAGCTTGTTTCCTTCCCAGTGTAAGAATTGGCTTGGTAGTTTGGTGTGCCCTGTTCCCATCATGCACTGGGACAGGAACAGACTAATTTGCATATAGCCAGATTCTGAACTGGGATGGTGCAGTGAGCTAAAAAACGGTGTTGGATCTAGCCCTGATATCTTGACTGGGTGAGAGTATTCTGCTTAATTCAGAAACTCTGTCCATCACCACCCCTTGTTGTTAAATATTTTGCCCACCCTAAGCGTGGAAGGGTATACTCAGATGTGAGTCCCTTGCTCATTGCACCATCAGGATTCAAGCAAGCCGGGCCGACGACGGCTGAAATGCCAGAAACCGGTCCCCGGAAGCTTGTTTCCTTCCCAGTGTAAGAATTGGCTTGGTAGTTTGGTTTGCCCTGTTCCCATCATGCACTGGGACAGGAACAGACTAATTTGCATATAGCCAGGTTCTGAACTGGGATGGTGCAGTGAGCTAAAAAACGGTGTTGGATCTAGCCCTGATCTCTTGACTGGGTTAGAGTATTCTGCTTAATTCAGAAACTCTGTCCATCACCACCCCTTGTTGTTAAATATTTTGTCCACCCTAAGCGTGGAAGGGTATACTCAGATGTGAGTCCCTTGCTCATTGCACCATCAGGATTCAAGCAAGCCGGGCCGACGACGGCTGAAATGCCAGAAACCGGTCCCCGGAAGCTTGTTTCCTTCCCAGTGTAAGAATTGGCTTGGTAGTTTGGTTTGCCCTGTTCCCATCATGCACTGGGACAGGAACAGACTAATTTGCATATAGCCAGGTTCTGAACTGGGATGGTGCAGTGAGCTAAAAAACGGTGTTGGATCTAGCCCTGATCTCTTGACTGGGTTAGAGTATTCTGCTTAATTCAGAAACTCTGTCCATCACCACCCCTTCTTGTTAAATATTTTGTCCACCCTAAGCGTGGAAGGGTATACTCAGATGTGAGTCCCTTGCTCATTGCACCATCAGAATTCAAGCAAGCCGGGCCGACGACGGCTGAAATGCCAGAAACCGGTCCCCGGAAGCTTGTTTCCTTCCCAGTGTAAGAATTGGCTTGGTAGTTTGGTTTGCCCTGTTCCCATCATGCACTGGGACAGGAACAGACTAATTTGCATATAGCCAGGTTCTGAACTGGGATGGTGCAGTGAGCTAAAAAACGGTGTTGGATCTAGCCCTGATCTCTTGACTGGGTGAGAGTATTCTGCTTAAATCAGAAACTCTGTCCATCACCACCCCTTGTTGTTAAATATTTTGTCCACCCTAAGAAGGAAGGGTATACTCAGATGTGAGTCCCTTGCTCCTTGCACCATCAGGATTCAAGCAAGCCGGGCCGACGATGGCTGAAATGCCAGAAACCGGTCCCCGGAAGCTTGTTTCCTTCCCAGTGTAAGAATTGGCTTGGAAGTTTGGTTTGCCCTGTTCCCATCATGCACTGGGACAGGAACAGACTAATTTGCATATAGCCAGGTTCTGAACTGGGATGGTGCAGTGAGCTAAAAAACGGTGTTGGATCTAGCCCTGATCTCTTGACTGGGTGAGAGTATTCTGCTTAATTCAGAAACTCTGTCCATCACCACCCCTTGTTGTTAAATATTTTGTCCACCCTAAGCGTGGAAGGGTATACTCAGATGTGAGTCCCTTGCTCATTGCACCATCAGGATTCAAGCAAGCCGGGCCGACGACGGCTGAAATGCCAGAAACCGGTCCCCGGAAGCTTGTTTCCTTCCCAGTGTAAGAATTGGCTTGGTAGTTTGGTTTGCCCTGTTCCCGTCATGCACTGGGACAGGAACAGACTAATTTGCATATAGCCAGGTTCTGAACTGGGATGGTGCAGTGAGCTAAAAAACGGTGTTGGATCTAGCCCTGATCTCTTGACTGGGTTAGAGTATTCTGCTTAATTCAGAAACTCTGTCCATCACCACCCCTTGTTGTTAAATATTTTGTCCACCCTAAGCGTGGAAGGGTATACTCAGATGTGAGTCCCTTGCTCATTGCACCATCAGGATTCAAGCAAGCCGGGCCGACGACGGCTGAAATGCCAGAAACCGGTCCCCGGAAGCTTGTTTCCTTCCCAGTGTAAGAATTGGCTTGGCAGTTTGGTTTGCCCTGTTCCCATCATGCACTGGGACAGGAACAGACTAATTTGCATATAGCCAGGTTCTGAACTGGGATGGTGCAGTGAGCTAAAAAACGGTGTTGGATCTAGCCCTGGTCTCTTGACTGGGTGAGAGTATTCTGCTTAAATCAGAAACTCTGTCCATCACCACCCCTTGTTGTTAAATATTTTGTCCACCCTAAGAAGGAAGGGTATACTCAGATGTGAGTCCCTTGCTCATTGCACCATCAGGATTCAAGCAAGCCGGGCCGACGACGGCTGAAATGCCAGAAACCGGTCCCCGGAAGCTTGTTTCCTTCCCAGTGTAAGCATTGGCTTGGAAGTTTGGTTTGCCCTGTTCCCATCATGCACTGGGACAGGAACAGACTAATTTGCATATAGCCAGGTTCTGAACTGGGATGGTGCAGTGAGCTAAAAAACGGTGTTGGATCTAGCCCTGATCTCTTGACTGGGTGAGAGTATTCTGCTTAATTCAGAAACTCTGTCCATCACCACCCCTTGTTGTTAAATATTTTGTCCACCCTAAGCGTGGAAGGGTATACTCAGATGTGAGTCCCTTGCTCATTGCACCATCAGGATTCAAGCAAGCCGGGCCGACGACGGCTGAAATGCCAGAAACCGGTCCCCGGAAGCTTGTTTCCTTCCCAGTGTAAGAATTGGCTTGGTAGTTTGGTGTGCCCTGTTCCCATCATGCACTGGGACAGGAACAGACTAATTTGCATATAGCCAGATTCTGAACTGGGATGGTGCAGTGAGCTAAAAAACGGTGTTGGATCTAGCCCTGATATCTTGACTGGGTGAGAGTATTCTGCTTAATTCAGAAACTCTGTCCATCACCACCCCTTGTTGTTAGATATTTTGCCCACCCTAAGCGTGGAAGGGTATACTCAGATGTGAGTCCCTTGCTCATTGCACCATCAGGATTCAAGCAAGCCGGGCCGACGACGGCTGAAATGCCAGAAACCGGTCCCCGGAAGCTTGTTTCCTTCCCAGTGTAAGAATTGGCTTGGTAGTTTGGTTTGCCCTGTTCCTATCATGCACTGGGACAGGAACAGACTAATTTGCATATAGCCAGGTTCTGAACTGGGATGGTGCAGTGAGCTAAAAAACGGTGTTGGATCTAGCCCTGATCTCTTGACTGGGTGAGAGTATTCTGCTTAATTCAGAAACTCTGTCCATCACCACCCTTTGTTGTTAAATATTTTGTCCACCCGAAGCGTGGAAGGGTATACTCAGATGTGAGTCCCTTGCTCATTGCACCATCAGGATTCAAGCAAGCCGGGCCGACGACGGCTGAAATGCCAGGAACCGGTCCCCGGAAGCTTGTTTCCTTCCCAGTGTAAGAATTGGCTTGGTAGTTTGGTTTGCCCTGTTCCCATCATGCACTGGGACAGGAACAGACTAATTTGCATATAGCCAGGTTCTGAACTGGGATGGTGCAGTGAGCTAAAAAACGGTGTTGTATCTAGCCCTGATCTCTTGACTGGGTTAGAGTATTCTGCTTAATTCAGAAACTCTGTCCATCACCACCCCTTGTTGTTAAATATTTTGTCCACCCTAAGCGTGGAAGGGTATACTCAGATGTGAGTCCCTTGCTCATTGCACCATCAGGATTCAAGCAAGCCGGGCCGACGACGGCTGAAATGCCAGAAACCGGTCCCCGGAAGCTTGTTTCCTTCCCAGTGTAAGAATTGGCTTGGTAGTTTGGTTTGCCCTGTTCCCATCATGCACTGGGACAGGAACAGACTAATTTGCATATAGCCAGGTTCTGAACTGGGATGGTGCAGTGAGCTAAAAAACGGTGTTGGATCTAGCCCTGATCTCTTGACTGGGTGAGAGTATTCTGCTTAATTCAGAAACTCTGTCCATCACCACCCCTTGTTGTTAAATATTTTGTCCACCCTAAGCGTGGAAGGGTATACTCAGATGTGAGTCCCTTGCTCATTGCACCATCAGGATTCAAGCAAGCCGGGCTGACGATGGCTGAAATGCCAGAAACCGGTCCCCGGAAGCTTGTTTCCTTCCCAGTGTAAGAATTGGCTTGGTAGTTTGGTTTGCCCTGTTCCCATCATGCACTGGGACAGGAACAGACTAATTTGCATATAGCCAGGTTCTGAACTGGGATGGTGCAGTGAGCTAAAAAACGGTGTTGGATCTAGCCCTGATCTCTTGACTGGGTGAGAGTATTCTGCTTGATTCAGAAACTCTGTCCATCACCACCCCTTGTTGTTAAATATTTTGCCCACCCTAAGCGTGGAAGGGTATACTCAGATGTGAGTCCCTTGCTCATTGCACCATCAGGATGCAAGCAAGCCGGGCCGACGACGGCTGAAATGCCAGAAACCGGTCCCCGGAAGCTTGTTTCCTTCCCAGTGTAAGAATTGGCTTGGTAGTTTGGTTTGCCCTGTTCCCATCATGCACTGGGACAGGAACAGACTAATTTGCATATAGCCAGGTTCTGAACTGGGATGGTGCAGTGAGCTAAAAAACGGTGTTGGATCTAGCCCTGATCTCTTGACTGGGTGAGAGTATTCTGCTTAATTCAGAAACTCTGTCCATCACCACCCTTTGTTGTTAAATATTTTGTCCACCCGAAGCGTGGAAGGGTATACTCAGATGTGAGTCCCTTGCTCATTGCACCATCAGGATTCAAGCAAGCCGGGCCGACGACGGCTGAAATGCCAGAAACCGGTCCCCGGAAGCTTGTTTCCTTCCCAGTGTAAGAATTGGCTTGGTAGTTTGGTTTGCCCTGTTCCCATCATGCACTGGGACAGGAACAGACTAATTTGCATATAGCCAGGTTCTGAACTGGGATGGTGCAGTGAGCTAAAAAACGGTGTTGGATCTAGCCCTGATCTCTTGACTGGGTGAGAGTATTCTGCTTAATTCAGAAACTCTGTCCATCACCACCCCTTGTTGTTAAATATTTTGTCCACCCTAAGCGTGGAAGGGTATACTCAGATGTGAGTCCCTTGCTCATTGCACCATCAGGATTCAAGCAAGCCGGGCCGACGACGGCTGAAATGCCAGAAACCGGTCCCCGGAAGCTTGTTTCCTTCCCAGTGTAAGAATTGGCTTGGTAGTTTGGTTTGCCCTGTTCCTATCATGCACTGGGACAGGAACAGACTAATTTGCATATAGCCAGGTTCTGAACTGGGATGGTGCAGTGAGCTAAAAAACGGTGTTGGATCTAGCCCTGATCTCTTGACTGGGTGAGAGTATTCTGCTTAATTCAGAAACTCTGTCCATCACCACCCTTTGTTGTTAAATATTTTGTCCACCCGAAGCGTGGAAGGGTATACTCAGATGTGAGTCCCTTGCTCATTGCACCATCAGGATTCAAGCAAGCCGGGCCGACGACGGCTGAAATGCCAGGAACCGGTCCCCGGAAGCTTGTTTCCTTCCCAGTGTAAGAATTGGCTTGGTAGTTTGGTTTGCCCTGTTCCCATCATGCACTGGGACAGGAACAGACTAATTTGCATATAGCCAGGTTCTGAACTGGGATGGTGCAGTGAGCTAAAAAACGGTGTTGGATCTAGCCCTGATCTCTTGACTGGGTGAGAGTATTCTGCTTAATTCAGAAACTCTGTCCATCACCACCCCTTGTTGTTAAATATTTTGTCCACCCTAAGCGTGGAAGGGTATACTCAGATGTGAGTCCCTTGCTCATTGCACCATCAGGATTCAAGCAAGCCGGACCGACGACGGCTGAAATGCCAGGAACCGGTCCCCGGAAGCTTGTTTCCTTCCCAGTGTAAGAATTGGCTTGGTAGTTTGGTTTGCCCTGTTCCCATCATGCACTGGGACAGGAACAGACTAATTTGCATATAGCCAGGTTCTGAACTGGGATGGTGCAGTGAGCTAAAAAACGGTGTTGTATCTAGCCCTGATCTCTTGACTGGGTTAGAGTATTCTGCTTAATTCAGAAACTCTGTCCATCACCACCCCTTGTTGTTAAATATTTTGTCCACCCTAAGCGTGGAAGGGTATACTCAGATGTGAGTCCCTTGCTCATTGCACCATCAGGATTCAAGCAAGCCGGGCCGACGACGGCTGAAATGCCAGAAACCGGTCCCCGGAAGCTTGTTTCCTTCCCAGTGTAAGAATTGGCTTGGTAGTTTGGTTTGCCCTGTTCCCATCATGCACTGGGACAGGAACAGACTAATTTGCATATAGCCAGGTTCTGAACTGGGATGGTGCAGTGAGCTAAAAAACGGTGTTGGATCTAGCCCTGATCTCTTGACTGGGTGAGAGTATTCTGCTTAATTCAGAAACTCTGTCCATCACCACCCCTTGTTGTTAAATATTTTGTCCACCCTAAGCGTGGAAGGGTATACTCAGATGTGAGTCCCTTGCTCATTGCACCATCAGGATTCAAGCAAGCCGGGCTGACGATGGCTGAAATGCCAGAAACCGGTCCCCGGAAGCTTGTTTCCTTCCCAGTGTAAGAATTGGCTTGGTAGTTTGGTTTGCCCTGTTCCCATCATGCACTGGGACAGGAACAGACTAATTTGCATATAGCCAGGTTCTGAACTGGGATGGTGCAGTGAGCTAAAAAACGGTGTTGGATCTAGCCCTGATCTCTTGACTGGGTGAGAGTATTCTGCTTAATTCAGAAACTCTGTCCATCACCACCCCTTGTTGTTAAATATTTTGTCCACCCTAAGCGTGGAAGGGTATACTCAGATGTGAGTCCCTTGCTCATTGCACCATCAGGATTCAAGCAAGCCGGGCCGACGACGGCTGAAATGCCAGAAACCGGTCCCCGGAAGCTTGTTTCCTTCCCAGTGTAAGAATTGGCTTGGTAGTTTGGTGTGCCCTGTTCCCATCATGCACTGGGACAGGAACAGACTAATTTGCATATAGCCAGATTCTGAACTGGGATGGTGCAGTGAGCTAAAAAACGGTGTTGGATCTAGCCCTGATCTCTTGACTGGGTGAGAGTATTCTGCTTAATTCAGAAACTCTGTCCATCACCACCCTTTGTTGTTAAATATTTTGTCCACCCGAAGCGTGGAAGGGTATACTCAGATGTGAGTCCCTTGCTCATTGCACCATCAGGATTCAAGCAAGCCGGGCCGACGACGGCTGAAATGCCAGGAACCGGTCCCCGGAAGCTTGTTTCCTTCCCAGTGTAAGAATTGGCTTGGTAGTTTGGTTTGCCCTGTTCCCATCATGCACTGGGACAGGAACAGACTAATTTGCATATAGCCAGGTTCTGAACTGGGATGGTGCAGTGAGCTAAAAAACGGTGTTGTATCTAGCCCTGATCTCTTGACTGGGTTAGAGTATTCTGCTTAATTCAGAAACTCTGTCCATCACCACCCCTTGTTGTTAAATATTTTGTCCACCCTAAGCGTGGAAGGGTATACTCAGATGTGAGTCCCTTGCTCATTGCACCATCAGGATTCAAGCAAGCCGGGCCGACGACGGCTGAAATGCCAGAAACCGGTCCCCGGAAGCTTGTTTCCTTCCCAGTGTAAGAATTGGCTTGGTAGTTTGGTTTGCCCTGTTCCCATCATGCACTGGGACAGGAACAGACTAATTTGCATATAGCCAGGTTCTGAACTGGGATGGTGCAGTGAGCTAAAAAACGGTGTTGGATCTAGCCCTGATCTCTTGACTGGGTGAGAGTATTCTGCTTAATTCAGAAACTCTGTCCATCACCACCCCTTGTTGTTAAATATTTTGTCCACCCTAAGCGTGGAAGGGTATACTCAGATGTGAGTCCCTTGCTCATTGCACCATCAGGATTCAAGCAAGCCGGGCTGACGATGGCTGAAATGCCAGAAACCGGTCCCCGGAAGCTTGTTTCCTTCCCAGTGTAAGAATTGGCTTGGTAGTTTGGTTTGCCCTGTTCCCATCATGCACTGGGACAGGAACAGACTAATTTGCATATAGCCAGGTTCTGAACTGGGATGGTGCAGTGAGCTAAAAAACGGTGTTGGATCTAGCCCTGATCTCTTGACTGGGTGAGAGTATTCTGCTTGATTCAGAAACTCTGTCCATCACCACCCCTTGTTGTTAAATATTTTGCCCACCCTAAGCGTGGAAGGGTATACTCAGATGTGAGTCCCTTGCTCATTGCACCATCAGGATGCAAGCAAGCCGGGCCGACGACGGCTGAAATGCCAGAAACCGGTCCCCGGAAGCTTGTTTCCTTCCCAGTGTAAGAATTGGCTTGGTAGTTTGGTTTGCCCTGTTCCCATCATGCACTGGGACAGGAACAGACTAATTTGCATATAGCCAGGTTCTGAACTGGGATGGTGCAGTGAGCTAAAAAACCGGTGTTGGATCTAGCCCTGATCTCTTGACTGGGTGAGAGTATTCTGCTTAATTCAGAAACTCTGTCCATCACCACCCTTTGTTGTTAAATATTTTGTCCACCCGAAGCGTGGAAGGGTATACTCAGATGTGAGTCCCTTGCTCATTGCACCATCAGGATTCAAGCAAGCCGGGCCGACGACGGCTGAAATGCCAGAAACCGGTCCCCGGAAGCTTGTTTCCTTCCCAGTGTAAGAATTGGCTTGATAGTTTGGTTTGCCCTGTTCCCATCATGCACTGGGACAGGAACAGACTAATTTGCATATAGCCAGGTTCTGAACTGGGATGGTGCAGTGAGCTAAAAAACGGTGTTGGATCTAGCCCTGATCTCTTGACTGGGTGAGAGTATTCTGCTTAATTCAGAAACTCTGTCCATCACCACCCCTTGTTGTTAAATATTTTGTCCACCCTAAGCGTGGAAGGGTATACTCAGATGTGAGTCCCTTGCTCATTGCACCATCAGGATTCAAGCAAGCCGGGCCGACGACGGCTGAAATGCCAGAAACCGGTCCCCGGAAGCTTGTTTCCTTCCCAGTGTAAGAATTGGCTTGGTAGTTTGGTTTGCCCTGTTCCCATCATGCACTGGGACAGGAACAGACTAATTTGCATATAGCCAGGTTCTGAACTGGGATGGTGCAGTGAGCTAAAAAACGGTGTTGGATCTAGCCCTGATCTCTTGACTGGGTGAGAGTATTCTGCTTAATTCAGAAACTCTGTCCATCACCACCCCTTGTTGTTAAATATTTTGTCCACCCTAAGCGTGGAAGGGTATACTCAGATGTGAGTCCCTTGCTCATTGCACCATCAGGATTCAAGCAAGCCGGGCTGACGATGGCTGAAATGCCAGAAACCGGTCCCCGGAAGCTTGTTTCCTTCCCAGTGTAAGAATTGGCTTGGTAGTTTGGTTTGCCCTGTTCCCATCATGCACTGGGACAGGAACAGACTAATTTGCATATAGCCAGGTTCTGAACTGGGATGGTGCAGTGAGCTAAAAAACGGTGTTGGATCTAGCCCTGATCTCTTGACTGGGTGAGAGTATTCTGCTTAATTCAGAAACTCTGTCCATCACCACCCCTTGTTGTTAAATATTTTGTCCACCCTAAGCGTGGAAGGGTATACTCAGATGTGAGTCCCTTGCTCATTGCACCATCAGGATTCAAGCAAGCCGGACCGACGACGGCTGAAATGCCAGGAACCGGTCCCCGGAAGCTTGTTTCCTTCCCAGTGTAAGAATTGGCTTGGTAGTTTGGTTTGCCCTGTTCCCATCATGCACTGGGACAGGAACAGACTAATTTGCATATAGCCAGGTTCTGAACTGGGATGGTGCAGTGAGCTAAAAAACGGTGTTGTATCTAGCCCTGATCTCTTGACTGGGTTAGAGTATTCTGCTTAATTCAGAAACTCTGTCCATCACCACCCCTTGTTGTTAAATATTTTGTCCACCCTAAGCGTGGAAGGGTATACTCAGATGTGAGTCCCTTGCTCATTGCACCATCAGGATTCAAGCAAGCCGGGCCGACGACGGCTGAAATGCCAGAAACCGGTCCCCGGAAGCTTGTTTCCTTCCCAGTGTAAGAATTGGCTTGGTAGTTTGGTTTGCCCTGTTCCCATCATGCACTGGGACAGGAACAGACTAATTTGCATATAGCCAGGTTCTGAACTGGGATGGTGCAGTGAGCTAAAAAACGGTGTTGGATCTAGCCCTGATCTCTTGACTGGGTGAGAGTATTCTGCTTAATTCAGAAACTCTGTCCATCACCACCCCTTGTTGTTAAATATTTTGTCCACCCTAAGCGTGGAAGGGTATACTCAGATGTGAGTCCCTTGCTCATTGCACCATCAGGATTCAAGCAAGCCGGGCTGACGATGGCTGAAATGCCAGAAACCGGTCCCCGGAAGCTTGTTTCCTTCCCAGTGTAAGAATTGGCTTGGTAGTTTGGTTTGCCCTGTTCCCATCATGCACTGGGACAGGAACAGACTAATTTGCATATAGCCAGGTTCTGAACTGGGATGGTGCAGTGAGCTAAAAAACGGTGTTGGATCTAGCCCTGATCTCTTGACTGGGTGAGAGTATTCTGCTTAATTCAGAAACTCTGTCCATCACCACCCCTTGTTGTTAAATATTTTGTCCACCCTAAGCGTGGAAGGGTATACTCAGATGTGAGTCCCTTGCTCATTGCACCATCAGGATTCAAGCAAGCCGGGCCGACGACGGCTGAAATGCCAGAAACCGGTCCCCGGAAGCTTGTTTCCTTCCCAGTGTAAGAATTGGCTTGGTAGTTTGGTGTGCCCTGTTCCCATCATGCACTGGGACAGGAACAGACTAATTTGCATATAGCCAGATTCTGAACTGGGATGGTGCAGTGAGCTAAAAAACGGTGTTGGATCTAGCCCTGATATCTTGACTGGGTGAGAGTATTCTGCTTAATTCAGAAACTCTGTCCATCACCACCCCTTGTTGTTAAATATTTTGCCCACCCTAAGCGTGGAAGGGTATACTCAGATGTGAGTCCCTTGCTCATTGCACCATCAGGATGCAAGCAAGCCGGGCCGACGACGGCTGAAATGCCAGAAACCGGTCCCCGGAAGCTTGTTTCCTTCCCAGTGTAAGAATTGGCTTGGTAGTTTGGTTTGCCCTGTTCCCATCATGCACTGGGACAGGAACAGACTAATTTGCATATAGCCAGGTTCTGAACTGGGATGGTGCAGTGAGCTAAAAAACGGTGTTGGATCTAGCCCTGATCTCTTGACTGGGTGAGAGTATTCTGCTTAATTCAGAAACTCTGTCCATCACCACCCCTTGTTGTTAAATATTTTGTCCACCCTAAGTGTGGAAGGGTATACTCAGATGTGAGTCCCTTGCTCATTGCACCATCAGGATTCAAGCAAGCCGGGCTGACGATGGCTGAAATGCCAGAAACCGGTCCCCAGAAGCTTGTTTCCTTCCCAGTGTAAGAATTGGCTTGGTAGTTTGGTTTGCCCTGTTCCCATCATGCAGTGGGACAGGAACTGACTAATTTGCATATAGCCAGGTTCTGAACTGGGATGGTGCAGTGAGCTAAAAAACGGTGTTGGATCTAGCCCTGATCTCTTGACTGGGTGAGAGTATTCTGCTTAATTCAGAAACTCTGTCCATCACCACCCCTTGTTGTTAAATATTTTGTCCACCCTAAGCGTGGAAGGGTATACTCAGATGTGAGTCCCTTGCTCATTGCACCATCAGGATTCAAGCAAGCCGGGCCGACGATGGCTGAAATGCCAGAAACCGGTCCCCGGAAGCTTGTTTCCTTCCCAGTGTAAGAATTGGCTTGGTAGTTTGGTGTGCCCTGTTCCCATCATGCACTGGGACAGGAACAGACTAATTTGCATATAGCCAGATTCTGAACTGGGATGGTGCAGTGAGCTAAAAAACGGTGTTGGATCTAGCCCTGATATCTTGACTGGGTGAGAGTATTCTGCTTAATTCAGAAACTCTGTCCATCACCACCCCTTGTTGTTAAATATTTTGCCCACCCTAAGCGTGGAAGGGTATACTCAGATGTGAGTCCCTTGCTCATTGCACCATCAGGATTCAAGCAAGCCGGGCCGACGACGGCTGAAATGCCAGAAACCGGTCCCCGGAAGCTTGTTTCCTTCCCAGTGTAAGAATTGGCTTGGTAGTTTGGTTTGCCCTGTTCCCATCATGCACTGGGACAGGAACAGACTAATTTGCATATAGCCAGGTTCTGAACTGGGATGGTGCAGTGAGCTAAAAAACGGTGTTGGATCTAGCCCCGATCTCTTGACTGGGTTAGAGTATTCTGCTTAATTCAGAAACTCTGTCCATCACCACCCCTTCTTGTTAAATATTTTGTCCACCCTAAGCGTGGAAGGGTATACTCAGATGTGAGTCCCTTGCTCATTGCACCATCAGAATTCAAGCAAGCCGGGCCGACGACGGCTGAAATGCCAGAAACCGGTCCCCGGAAGCTTGTTTCCTTCCCAGTGTAAGAATTGTCTTGGTAGTTTGGTTTGCCCTGTTCCCATCATGCACTGGGACAGGAACAGACTAATTTGCATATAGCCAGGTTCTGAACTGGGATGGTGCAGTGAGCTAAAAAACGGTGTTGGATCTAGCCCTGATCTCTTGACTGGGTGAGAGTATTCTGCTTAAATCAGAAACTCTGTCCATCACCACCCCTTGTTGTTAAATATTTTGTCCACCCTAAGAAGGAAGGGTATACTCAGATGTGAGTCCCTTGCTCCTTGCACCATCAGGATTCAAGCAAGCCGGGCCGACGACGGCTGAAATGCCAGAAACCGGTCCCCGGAAGCTTGTTTCCTTCCCAGTGTAAGAATTGGCTTGGAAGTTTGGTTTGCCCTGTTCCCATCATGCACTGGGACAGGAACAGACTAATTTGCATATAGCCAGGTTCTGAACTGGGATGGTGCAGTGAGCTAAAAAACGGTGTTGGATCTAGCCCTGATCTCTTGACTGGGTGAGAGTATTCTGCTTAATTCAGAAACTCTGTCCATCACCACCCCTTGTTGTTAAATATTTTGTCCACCCTAAGCGTGGAAGGGTATACTCAGATGTGAGTCCCTTGCTCATTGCACCATCAGGATTCAAGCAAGCCGGGCCGACGACGGCTGAAATGCCAGAAACCGGTCCCCGGAAGCTTGTTTCCTTCCCAGTGTAAGAATTGGCTTGGTAGTTTGGTTTGCCCTGTTCCCGTCATGCACTGGGACAGGAACAGACTAATTTGCATATAGCCATGTTCTGAACTGGGATGGTGCAGTGAGCTAAAAAACGGTGTTGGATCTAGCCCTGATCTCTTGACTGGGTTAGAGTATTCTGCTTAATTCAGAAACTCTGTCCATCACCACCCCTTGTTGTTAAATATTTTGTCCACCCTAAGCGTGGAAGGGTATACTCAGATGTGAGTCCCTTGCTCATTGCACCATCAGGATTCAAGCAAGCCGGGCCGACGACGGCTGAAATGCCAGAAACCGGTCCCCGGAAGCTTGTTTCCTTCCCAGTGTAAGAATTGGCTTGGCAGTTTGGTTTGCCCTGTTCCCATCATGCACTGGGACAGGAACAGACTAATTTGCATATAGCCAGGTTCTGAACTGGGATGGTGCAGTGAGCTAAAAAACGGTGTTGGATCTAGCCCTGGTCTCTTGACTGGGTGAGAGTATTCTGCTTAAATCAGAAACTCTGTCCATCACCACCCCTTGTTGTTAAATATTTTGTCCACCCTAAGAAGGAAGGGTATACTCAGATGTGAGTCCCTTGCTCATTGCACCATCAGGATGCAAGCAAGCCGGGCCGACGACGGCTGAAATGCCAGAAACCGGTCCCCGGAAGCTTGTTTCCTTCCCAGTGTAAGCATTGGCTTGGAAGTTTGGTTTGCCCTGTTCCCATCATGCACTGGGACAGGAACAGACTAATTTGCATATAGCCAGGTTCTGAACTGGGATGGTGCAGTGAGCTAAAAAACGGTGTTGGATCTAGCCCTGATCTCTTGACTGGGTGAGAGTATTCTGCTTAATTCAGAAACTCTGTCCATCACCACCCCTTGTTGTTAAATATTTTGTCCACCCTAAGCGTGGAAGGGTATACTCAGATGTGAGTCCCTTGCTCATTGCACCATCAGGATTCAAGCAAGCCGGGCCGACGACGGCTGAAATGCCAGAAACCGGTCCCCGGAAGCTTGTTTCCTTCCCAGTGTAAGAATTGGCTTGGTAGTTTGGTGTGCCCTGTTCCCATCATGCACTGGGACAGGAACAGACTAATTTGCATATAGCCAGATTCTGAACTGGGATGGTGCAGTGAGCTAAAAAACGGTGTTGGATCTAGCCCTGATATCTTGACTGGGTGAGAGTATTCTGCTTAATTCAGAAACTCTGTCCATCACCACCCCTTGTTGTTAGATATTTTGCCCACCCTAAGCGTGGAAGGGTATACTCAGATGTGAGTCCCTTGCTCATTGCACCATCAGGATTCAAGCAAGCCGGGCCGACGACGGCTGAAATGCCAGAAACCGGTCCCCGGAAGCTTGTTTCCTTCCCAGTGTAAGAATTGGCTTGGTAGTTTGGTTTGCCCTGTTCCTATCATGCACTGGGACAGGAACAGAC
Source organism: Lissotriton vulgaris (assembly GCF_964263255.1). Lineage (NCBI taxonomy): Eukaryota > Metazoa > Chordata > Amphibia > Caudata > Salamandridae > Lissotriton > Lissotriton vulgaris. Next base: position 71,519 of record NW_028253634.1, on the reverse strand, counting down.
TAATTTGCATATAGCCAGGTTCTGAACTGGGATGGTGCAGTGAGCTAAAAAACGGTGTTGGATCTAGCCCTGATCTCTTGACTGGGTGAGAGTATTCTGCTTAATTCAGAAACTCTGTCCATCACCACCCTTTGTTGTTAAATATTTTGTCCACCCGAAGCGTGGAAGGGTATACTCAGATGTGAGTCCCTTGCTCATTGCACCATCAGGATTCAAGCAAGCCGGGCCGACGACGGCTGAAATGCCAGGAACCGGTCCCCGGAAGCTTGTTTCCTTCCCAGTGTAAGAATTGGCTTGGTAGTTTGGTTTGCCCTGTTCCCATCATGCACTGGGACAGGAACAGACTAATTTGCATATAGCCAGGTTCTGAACTGGGATGGTGCAGTGAGCTAAAAAACGGTGTTGTATCTAGCCCTGATCTCTTGACTGGGTTAGAGTATTCTGCTTAATTCAGAAACTCTGTCCATCACCACCCCTTGTTGTTAAATATTTTGTCCACCCTAAGCGTGGAAGGGTATACTCAGATGTGAGTCCCTTGCTCATTGCACCATCAGGATTCAAGCAAGCCGGGCCGACGACGGCTGAAATGCCAGAAACCGGTCCCCGGAAGCTTGTTTCCTTCCCAGTGTAAGAATTGGCTTGGTAGTTTGGTTTGCCCTGTTCCCATCATGCACTGGGACAGGAACAGACTAATTTGCATATAGCCAGGTTCTGAACTGGGATGGTGCAGTGAGCTAAAAAACGGTGTTGGATCTAGCCCTGATCTCTTGACTGGGTGAGAGTATTCTGCTTAATTCAGAAACTCTGTCCATCACCACCCCTTGTTGTTAAATATTTTGTCCACCCTAAGCGTGGAAGGGTATACTCAGATGTGAGTCCCTTGCTCATTGCACCATCAGGATTCAAGCAAGCCGGGCTGACGATGGCTGAAATGCCAGAAACCGGTCCCCGGAAGCTTGTTTCCTTCCCAGTGTAAGAATTGGCTTGGTAGTTTGGTTTGCCCTGTTCCCATCATGCACTGGGACAGGAACAGACTAATTTGCATATAGCCAGGTTCTGAACTGGGATGGTGCAGTGAGCTAAAAAACGGTGTTGGATCTAGCCCTGATCTCTTGACTGGGTGAGAGTATTCTGCTTAATTCAGAAACTCTGTCCATCACCACCCCTTGTTGTTAAATATTTTGTCCACCCTAAGCGTGGAAGGGTATACTCAGATGTGAGTCCCTTGCTCATTGCACCATCAGGATTCAAGCAAGCCGGGCCGACGACGGCTGAAATGCCAGAAACCGGTCCCCGGAAGCTTGTTTCCTTCCCAGTGTAAGAATTGGCTTGGTAGTTTGGTGTGCCCTGTTCCCATCATGCACTGGGACAGGAACAGACTAATTTGCATATAGCCAGATTCTGAACTGGGATGGTGCAGTGAGCTAAAAAACGGTGTTGGATCTAGCCCTGATATCTTGACTGGGTGAGAGTATTCTGCTTAATTCAGAAACTCTGTCCATCACCACCCCTTGTTGTTAAATATTTTGCCCACCCTAAGCGTGGAAGGGTATACTCAGATGTGAGTCCCTTGCTCATTGCACCATCAGGATGCAAGCAAGCCGGGCCGACGACGGCTGAAATGCCAGAAACTGGTCCCCGGAAGCTTGTTTCCTTCCCAGTGTAAGAATTGGCTTGGTAGTTTGGTTTGCCCTGTTCCCATCATGCACTGGGACAGGAACAGACTAATTTGCATATAGCCAGGTTCTGAACTGGGATGGTGCAGTGAGCTAAAAAACGGTGTTGGATCTAGCCCTGATCTCTTGACTGGGTGAGAGTATTCTGCTTAATTCAGAAACTCTGTCCATCACCACCCTTTGTTGTTAAATATTTTGTCCACCCGAAGCGTGGAAGGGTATACTCAGATGTGAGTCCCTTGCTCATTGCACCATCAGGATTCAAGCAAGCCGGGCCGACGACGGCTGAAATGCCAGAAACCGTTCCCCGGAAGCTTGTTTCCTTCCCAGTGTAAGAATTGGCTTGGTAGTTTGGTTTGCCCTGTTCCCATCATGCACTGGGACAGGAACAGACTAATTTGCATATAGCCAGGTTCTGAACTGGGATGGTGCAGTGAGCTAAAAAACGGTGTTGGATCTAGCCCTGATCTCTTGACTGGGTGAGAGTATTCTGCTTAATTCAGAAACTCTGTCCATCACCACCCCTTGTTGTTAAATATTTTGTCCACCCTAAGCGTGGAAGGGTATACTCAGATGTGAGTCCCTTGCTCATTGCACCATCAGGATTCAAGCAAGCCGGGCCGACGACGGCTGAAATGCCAGAAACCGGTCCCCGGAAGCTTGTTTCCTTCCCAGTGTAAGAATTGGCTTGGTAGTTTGGTTTGCCCTGTTCCCATCATGCACTGGGACAGGAACAGACTAATTTGCATATAGCCAGGTTCTGAACTGGGATGGTGCAGTGAGCTAAAAAACGGTGTTGGATCTAGCCCTGATCTCTTGACTGGGTGAGAGTATTCTGCTTAATTCAGAAACTCTGTCCATCACCACCCCTTGTTGTTAAATATTTTGTCCACCCTAAGCGTGGAAGGGTATACTCAGATGTGAGTCCCTTGCTCATTGCACCATCAGGATTCAAGCAAGCCGGGCTGACGATGGCTGAAATGCCAGAAACCGGTCCCCGGAAGCTTGTTTCCTTCCCAGTGTAAGAATTGGCTTGGTAGTTTGGTTTGCCCTGTTCCCATCATGCACTGGGACAGGAACAGACTAATTTGCATATAGCCAGGTTCTGAACTGGGATGGTGCAGTGAGCTAAAAAACGGTGTTGGATCTAGCCCTGATCTCTTGACTGGGTGAGAGTATTCTGCTTAATTCAGAAACTCTGTCCATCACCACCCCTTGTTGTTAAATATTTTGTCCACCCTAAGCGTGGAAGGGTATACTCAAATGTGAGTCCCTTGCTCATTGCACCATCAGGATTCAAGCAAGCCGGGCCGACGACGGCTGAAATGCCAGAAACCGGTCCCCGGAAGCTTGTTTCCTTCCCAGTGTAAGAATTGGCTTGGTAGTTTGGTTTGCCCTGTTCCCATCATGCACTGGGACAGGAACAGACTAATTTGCATATAGCCAGGTTCTGAACTGGGATGGTGCAGTGAGCTAAAAAACGGTGTTGGATCTAGCCCTGATCTCTTGACTGGGTGAGAGTACTCTGCTTAATTCAGAAACTCTGTCCATCACCACCCCTTTTTGTTAAACAATTTTAAATCATGGCTTTCACGACGCTCAGCCAACCACAGCGCGACTGCCACCGTGACGTGCACCGCCGCCGCTGCAGTCTTCCCTCGCACCCCAAGCAAGCAGCCCCTCCCTCACAAAAATGCGCTCTCAACCACAATGCGCAACGCCCCCCACGGTCAAATGCACGGGCTGTGGCCACACCCCAGCGCCACTGGGAGCTGTGTCCACCCTCAGTCATTAACACAGAACCCCAACGCTCGGCTACACACAACAGACCAGACAGCCGCGAAGAGACAGACCCCACTCAAAGCACGCAGCAACGTCCAAAACCGTTGTGCAAGACAACCAGCAGCGAGACAGGACCGGAGAGGAGCCCGAAAAGAACACCCAGTGAAGTGCGAGCAACAGCGCGTGCCAATTCTGAAATCAAACACAGGCACCTACGCAGTCAATTGAGCGCGAAAACAACACCAATAACACTACTACTCCAATCCTCTGAGCACCTGTCGAGCACCCTCATGCAGAGTGCCCACATTCAAATGTGAACACAGAAAGCCTCACACCCACAGCTGCCAGACAACTCTCCAAGTCGACAAACGCAGAAACAATATCCTTCCCCTCACACCCAACCGAGCAGGCCAAAGGAGATCACCAACAGAAAAGACAATAGGGTTCCCTTCACGCCTGGCCAAACAAGTTTACCTTCAAACTAGGCTGCAGGCTCTACCACGCATCAGCTGTGACACGCGCGGCTGTAGCGAGGAAGGAAAACAGAGACAAACGTAAACAAACGCATCAGCCAATCACCGCACGACAAATGCCTTGTCCAATTACAGCACCGGCTGTCATGACGCTCCAGCCAATTACAGCCCACCTTTGCAGTGACATACACCGCTACTGCAGTCTCTCTTTCTCCCTCGCGCTCAGCCCCTCCTTTAGGAAATGTAATTTTAATATAGCGCGCAATCGCTCGCCGGCATCAGCTGTAACACGTTTTTCTCTTAAATTAATAGCGCAGCTAGGAAGAAAACCAAAACGGGGACATTTATAATTAAAAACAACTCTGCAGCTCCAGCCAATCACAGCGTGACTTTGCTATGGCGCTCCGGACGCCTCAGCCAATCGGAGCGCAGCGGCTATGACGCACTCAGCCGCTGCAGCTCGAAGCTCTCCCCACATGCTTTCACTCACAAAACAGCCCCTCCCTTACAATTTTCGATCGGGACACTTTTAAATGTAATTTAAATAGCGCGCAATACTTTTAAATGTATTTAAATAGCGCGAAGCACTTTACAATGCTTTAAATAGCACGGACTTTACCCTGAAGGCTCCAAAACGCTTTACAATTACTTTTAACACAATTAGTAACTACACAAAACGAACCATATGCCTGCTTCTCTAAAAAGGACAGTAGTTTTTCAGACACACAGATTTTCACTCATTCACTTGAAATAGACGACGCTACTTCACTAGAATATTTTTCTACTACATTTACACATACATTCATTCAAAGGAAATCCCTATTCATGCATACTTGTTTCTTCTTCAGGACTTTAACCTCAGAGGTAAACCTCTTTTGCCAGTAAGAAGACAACGCTTATCTCTTCCTTAGGAGTCTAACCTTAGAAAAGAAACAACGCTTACCTTTCTTCCTTAGGACTCTAACCTTAGAAGAAAAACAATGCTTACCCTTCACACAAGCTCAGATATGCCTTTTACTCTTTTCACAGAGAGTTTTAAAACAGGCGCACCAGGTCCCTATACTCAATGCTACGATTTCATAGACAATCCTCACTATCATACATACAATTTACTCAACACACCTAGAACCCTAAACTTGTGTTGTACGTCCACAACACAGTGATATGCGGCGATATCACCTTTTGAAGCAGAACAAATGAACTGTGTAACCTGAAACCAGCGTCCGGATAACAGCATCACACTACTCTTGCCATGGCAAACCTGGAATTTTTCACACTGCTGGAAAAACCCTTACAACTACATATAACAGTATGACAAAATCAAAAACTCAACATATGTTAAACATTGATCCTATGACTTATGCTGACATGTATGTAACATGCATATGTCATGTATGTCAAAAACAACATACAACCATACGAATGCTACCAAAAATTGATCCAGCGCTCCTACTAAAAATCTGCATAAATGATGTCACTATCTACCACCATACTTACCAATCAATACCAGGCCCATAAAAATAACAGAGCAGCTGAATCATGAGGCGAATGAATCTAATATGTTGTTTAAACTATCTACAATAAACAAGACCAGCTTGTCATTTTAAAAGTTTATTCAAACATATTCATGAAAACTTAGGCATTTGGAACTTTATTAAACAAGAATTAGAAAATGTCATAAAGAGAAGTTTATTCAGCATTTATAAAGAGAGCTTAATTAAAGAAATATTATTCATTAACAGAAATAAGTGAAAAAGAACATTTCCAAACCCTAACTATTTCCCTGTCTCTACCCTCATCGCCTGAAAACAAAGTCTTTTAAAATCTCCTTTCCTTACGTGTATTCATCGAACAGCAGAACACGTTCCTCTGGAATCAAGAAGCCTAGGCAAAAGTCTGCTCCTTGAGCCAATTCTTATACCCTAAAACTAAGGCTAAACTAACTAATTTCACATTCCAACAGCTGAATTCTGGCTCCCCATTGGCTGAACCACCTCGCGCCACAGTAAATTGTGACATCTTCCACCTCAGGTCCGGGCTTTTACACAAAGCCATTGTTCATGCAGAGTCCTGGCAGCACTTCCTTAGGCTGCTACATTTTGTAGCAAAGATTGTTCATGTAGTGCACAAAAATGCCACGACTCACATCCTGGCCTTGAGCCTGTCCGTTCTGAGCTTCTCGTGGCACATTAGCAAACCTCTCCACAGAGTGCCTTTTGCATTTTTTTTCAAAAACTTTTCACAATAAAAGTTTATAGGCTTCTCATCTTTTCAAAATACGTTTTCCCTCGTGGCTTTACATCAGTAGGCCTCTTTCAGAAAGCGTCAATTTTCTGCGCCACTTTTGCTTGCGTTACTGCGCCACTTTTAGCTTGCGTCACTGCGCCACTTTTAGCTTGCGTCGCTTTTTCAGAAAACTATTATTTAAACAAACACAAAGCATCAATTAATTAAAGAATTGACATTTGTTCTGTTACCCACCCCCTTTGCTAAATGTTAACCCATTACCTATGTTACCTAGCAAAAGCACATTTAAGCAGCATATATTACCTTTGATGTACCAATCCGATCTGGAACTGCATTTGTCACAGAAAAGACAAGACAGAAGCACATTTAAAAGCACATGCTATTATTTTTAACCAGCAGCAGTTAGTATATGACAAAGACAATAGACAATAATTATTGTATTATTTCTTTTGCATTTTGCACAAATAAGCATAATGTTAATCCCATATGTTCATGTTGCACAATTTATTCTAGGTTGATTTAATAACATGCAGCAAACATATTAGTTTTAATAAAACATTATGGAAGACTGACTTCACAAGCCTGAACAAAATATTGTTCATTAACCGGCTCCATCAGAGCGATAGCAGCTGTATAAGGCGGGGACAAAATTTCCTGCTGCCGCTCAGTCGAGAAGGAAGCAAACCAATTGTACACTGTGTCACCAACATCACACTCCATTAACCTGCGCCGGAGTCGTCAGGGGCCACGGTGTCAAAGTCTGCGTTCAAATCCAGCAGTATCAGCACAGCACTGACCCCTTTGATCAACTGAGTTTTGATGGTTTACTAAACTTCCAATGGGCAGTCTCTGAGTTAAGAGTGGACCTGAAGCCAGATTCGCTATCATGAAGCACATGATTTTCTTCTATGTAATCTGTTAACACAGAGTTAACGTACTTCTCAAGAACCTTTGAGAAGAAGGGCAGCATGGATATGGGCCTATCATTTTATGCAACCATAGGATCCACTGTGGGTTTCTTCAGGAGGGGGGTGATTTTTGCCCTCTTCCAGCAGCTGGGTACCGTTCCCTGTCCAAGCGAAGTATTAAGCAAAACATTTTTTTTTGCAATGCGCACATCATTAAAATAGACTTTCAAAGCTTGCTTATAGATAGTTTTATCCTTAGAGTCAAACTTAGTACGCCACATTCTCTCTAAACTTTGCAAGCACTCCTGCTTTCCCAGAGAGTTTCGGTAAACCAAGGTGCAGTGGTGCAGCCATTGGTAGCTTTGCGAGTTGAGGGGGGCGCCAGCACCGCAACCTGTTCTTCAAGCCACTTTTCGAGGCAAGGGGCATTGATCTCTGGGTCTCCACTAAAGGGAATTGGGTGCTTACCCAGAGCTATTTCCAGGCTATCAGGCGTAACCAGGTTAAAGGGTCTGGATATACAAGGACGGGGCTTATCCTTGGTTTGAGCCCGGGGTAGAGATCTGGGGATTTTAAAACTCAGGGGATAGTGATCCTACCAAAGCAATGGTTGGGGAGTATCCGTTTCCACACTTACGTTAGAGAATAATTGGTCTAGCGTATGACCCTTCTCATTGGTCAGGAGGTGAATATAAGGAGATACTCCTAAAATCGCCAGAGACTCCAGCAGCTGAACCCCCTCAGAATCATAGGGATCATTCATGTGGATATTAAAGTCTCCTAACACAAGGCAATGTCTAAATTTGACGGCAATAGGAGAGATAGCTTGAGTAAGTGACTCAATGTACATGCACTTTGGCCAGGCGACCTATAAACAAGCATACCCGCAATAGATTGGTGATCTGAGACCGTGAGCACAAAGCAGAGGCTTTCAGCATCCTCAATATCTTGCAAAAGTAAAATAGAGCATGACAATGAATTTTTTTAAATTATGCCGATTCCGCCCTCTCTTCCTACAGGCCGATCCTTCCTTATAATCTGATAGGCAGGCGGGATAGCCCCGGCTATTTTGGGATTTGAGCCCTCGTTCAACCATGTTTCAGTTACAAACATCGCATCGGGGTCGGATTCAAGTAATAGGTCGTGGAGTTGGATCTCATGTTTTTTAAAGGAGCGGGTATTAAGGAGAAGGATCTTCAGAGGGTTGTTCTCACATAAGCCCTGGTCCGAAACAGATCCCTTACTAACCTTAGTTACACTTCCGCCCCCCCCCCCCCCGATTGCTGCCCTGAGTGTCAGCGACCCAGTTGCACAAATGACAAGAGAGCAGGGGCTCAGTTATACTAATAGTACCTTTATACCAGCAGTGTTGCACCTGATTCCTGATACCAAGAAGCTCTGCCTTGCTGTAGACTACAGGCTTCTCCTGTGGAGGCAAGTAACCAGCAGCATTTCCGGCTCCGGACTCCTCCGGGATGCTGACGGGCGCAGACGGGCTTCCCTTAGGTGCGCGCAGTGTCTCGTTTTGTAGTCATCAGTCCTAGATGACTAGACCGCGCTGGGAGAAAAAATGGCGGACTTGGTCAGGTGAGGAAACTGCCTAACGTTTCTGTGCCCCCAACCACAAGAATTACAAATTATTAAATTCAATTCCCACAAATTCCTACACAGTAGAAGATCCTAAAATTCAATTTTAAACAATTAAAAACAGCAACACACACAGTTCTAGCGAGATAGCAGCAGAACAAGATCAGATGCCAATTACAGGTTACGAGATTGGGTACGCTCGCGCAGCGTCTCGTTTTGCAGTCGCCAGTTCTAGACAACTAGACCGCGCTGGGATAAAAATTGGCGGACTTGGTCAGGTGAGGAAACTGCCTAACTTTTTCTGTCCCCCCAACCACAAGAATTAAAAAATATTATGTTTTTAAGCAGGGCATCAGAGAGGCGTTAGGGCATGTTAATAATAAGAACAAGCCAATGACGCGTACACTTCCATGCAATTTTAGACCACTCCTTGCATAAGGTAATATCTTCAAGGAAGATTCTGGGGGGCATGGTAACAAGTAGGCCATTATGGGATATGTTCGCTCTGAGGTATTCAGTCATGATTGACCTGTGAATAGGCGTTTTTATTTGTTGTTTCCTAAGGGCTGCTAATGCTTTGCAGTCCTTAGTTTTACTACCTGATGCCATGTTACCCTCTGTCGTACGTAATGATAATGCTTTCAGGATTTCCACTATATATATATATATTTTTTTTTTAAACCTTTATTAGACAGAAACCATACAGTGGTGCACATACAGATTGGTCATAAGAGAAGCAAGCACAATGTCAGACTCAAAAATGAAATGAGAGCATTCTTCAAACTACACAATACACATTGAATTTGGTGGTACGGGTCAGCATGAAATACAAGTAGTACTGTACAATAGGGCCACATTGTATAGAAGAAGGAGAGCAGCACAGCCAATAGGATCCCTGCACAGAATAGGACATAATGCAAAACATTAGAAGATATCAACAACCCCTAGCAGGCTGCAGGTGCCTCAAGCAGATACGTTAAATTCGGGACATAGTGAACAGTAGCAGTCAGAGTCGCGCCAGGTGACAGTGGTCAATAGCCGCTGCATGCACATCACAGCCCTCCGGTGTAGACAATGCGTGTATTGACAATGGATGCTCTGCAATCCCAGCGTTGTAGAGTCAGCAAGGAGGAAACCCCTACGGCACGCCACCCTGGCCATCACCATCAGAGTCCACACTTTGGGCGGGTCTGGTCAGCCAGTAAACCTGTAGTGGGCTCCAAAAATCTTTAGGCCTACACCGCACAGGCATCAAATCAGCATATACGTTATATTGATCCTGACAATATACCATATCGTTCAGCCAGTCCTTGAATTTCGGAGCCCTGCCCCTACCCCACCTACAGGCTATCCTACGCTTCGGCAGTAATAATGCCACATCTGCAAACCTGCGGTAGGACACCGGTACGTCCTTCGTGTACCCTAAAAGCATAACCAGGGGATCTAATGGCACAGCCTTCTCAGTCATAATGTGCAATGCATCATGAACCTGGGTCCAATAGTCACGTATCGCATCGCATTCCCAGGCCAGATGAAGAAAACCAGCCCCCTCTGCCCGACAACGAGCGCATCTATCATCCTCTGTCAGATGGAACCTGAATTTCCTAACCGGAGTATAGTAAAATCTCTGGACAAATTTATAATGTATTATTTTTATTCGACAGCTAGATGAGATATTGGCAGTTACGCCACAGCAATACGCCCAATGTTCATCAGTGATATCGATACCCAATTCAAGAGCCCACTGCTCTCTCGCATGGCTAGCCGGAGTATCTCGCTGCTTCCTAATGGTGTTGTACAACTTAGAGACCAGATGTTGACCATCAGACACCAACAAGGCATGGAGTGGCAAGGCAATCCCAGGTTCATCCGGGAACTGTGGCAGTAAAGCACGGAGCCCCTGCCGAAGTCGCACATAATAGAAAACCTCCAAGGGGGAGGGTGGCTCCCCACGGAAGAATTGATCTTTCGTACGAAGAGTGCCCTCAAGAAAGAGGTCACCCCATGTGAGCACCTTGTTCCGCTTGCACATGGCCTGAAACCCAGTCTCCTGCAGCAAGGACAGTTTCGGGTGGTACGCAAGTGGCAACACCGGAGAGTAAAGCAGCGTGAGCCCTAGAGCGTTTGCGATACGAGTCCATGCATCTATTGCGCATGTCACCGTGGTAGACTGGGTGTCCACATCACAAGCTCTTCCCAGTACCATACCCTCCAGTGGGAGGGGATGCACAATCCATTCTTCAGCTGCTATCTGTGGCATAAAGGGCGTGGGCCGCATCCAATGATAGGCATAGTGCGCCTGAGCGCTAAGATAATAGACCTCAAAATCAGGGACATCAAACCTCCCCTGTCATAAGGTAGCGTCAAAGTGGACCACTTCACCCTCGGTTGCTTGCCCCCCCAGAACAATCTAAGGAGTTCCGATCTAAGGCGCTTAAAAAAATAGGCACCGGGGTAATATGGGACATTTTGGAACAGATAAAGGAAGCGTGGAAGTACCACCATTTTCACCAAGGAAGCCCTACCCGCCATAGAAAGTGGCAAAGACATCCATGGCGTAATGTTGTCAGCCAACTTAGAGATAGCAACTCCATAATTGAGCCTGATCGTCTCTTCCCTATCCAGGGAAATCACTATACCCAAATAGCGAAGATCTGTATCACACCATTCCAGGGGGTAATCCAGTTGAAATCTCTCAACAGACGTAGTGAGTGGGAAGAATTTTGATTTCTTCCAATTCATATGAATACCGGATATGCCGCCAAAGACGATAAGTTCCCGCAGGATCGGGTTGAGATTCATCTGCGGGTCCTTCACATATAAGGTAATGTTGTCCGCATATAGTGATACACCTATTTGGCGTTGAAAACAGTTAAACGCACTATGCTTATGTAGTTGCCTGATTCGACACGCCAACGGTTCTATGGCGATAGCAAATAACAGTGGGGAAAGAGGACAGCCCTGTCTGGTGCCTCTCGAGATAGGCAAGTGAGGGGAGAGAACTCCATTAACCACCACTCTGGCCACTGGTTGGGTGTACAGTAATTTCACCCATGCAATAAATATTTTGGGAAAGCCCATTCTACACAAGATGTCGACTAGGTAATTCCATTCAACCAAATCAAATGCTTTCGTAGCATCTAGAAAAACCGCGGTAACAGGGAGTTCAGGAGCAATAGTTGGAAGCAAAGAAAATAGAGTGCGAAGATTATGGGAGGTCGCACGCCCGGGTACAAAGCCCGACTGGTCCGGGAGCACTATAGTGGGCATAAGCAGAGATAGCCATGCCGCCAGTACTTTTGCTAAGATCGTTGCGTCACAATTGAGTAGCGACAGGGGACGGTAAGAGTCTGTGTCTAACGGGTCCTTGCCAGGTTTTAATAGGTACGTAATAGCCACTTCTCTCATCGACCCGGGTAGAACTGCTACCTCCAGGGATTCCTCAAAGACCTCCTTAAGCACAGGGGCCATAATATCAATATAACATTTATAGAACTCAGCAGGGAGTCCATCCAATCCCGTCGCTTTCCCAATACTCAGAGACATTATGGCGTCTCGTATTTCCTCCACTTCCAGTGGACCTCCAAGAAATGCTCTATGGCCATCAGAAAGCCAACACAATGCAAGATCATCAAGGAATCCACCATATCGGACCTCCCCTGTCTGCTGTGAAGTGTACAGTTGTTCATAGTGATGCATGAAGGCCTTCTGGATCCCCAACACATCCCGACAGCGGGTGCCGGCTTTCAGTACCAGTTCTAGGACCCCAGTGCTAAAACGTGGGTGTCTTGTGATTGCAGCGAGCACCTTACCTGGCCTCTCACCCTCGCAGTATTTCCTAGCGGTCCAGTACTTAACTTCCCTAGCAGCCTCCTCCTCAAAGTCCGACAGTTTACCCCGAAACGCATGACGAAGCTCCGGGTCAGGATCAGTAACCATTCTGTTCTCTAGGTCTTTTAGGTCCGCCTCCACGGTCGTTATGGTTTTAACAATATCTCTGAGTACCCCACAGCTTTTGGATAACGCAACCCCTCGAATCGTCACCTTAAACGCCTCCCAGATCAGCTCCACACTATCCACTGACCCCTTATTCCTGGGAAAGAATGCCTCAATCTCCTCCCCAAGCTCTGCCTTGAATATGGGATCCAAGAGCACTGAGGGAAACAATCTCCAAGGTGGACACGGCCTGTTGAGACCCGGTATTGTCACAACAACCCTAACTGGGCAGTGATCTGAGTAAGTCCTGGGGAGATGTTGCACCTTGTGTATGCCCACGCTGAGCCCTCGTGACAAAAAACAATAGTCTAAACGCGCCCAGGTGCGTGCATGTGCAGTGAAGTGTGTGCCCTCCCTTCTGTCAGGATGTGTAAACCTCCAAATATCCACCAACCCAGCCTCCTCTAGTATGCCCCGTAGGATGTCTCTCGCTTGTGTGTTATATTGGCTGCTCCCGTCAGATCAATCCGCCACAGGCCACAGCGCTATGTTAAAATCACCGCACCATACAATGTGTGTGGCGTCTATAGCAACGACATGGCCCCAGAGGGTGAGAAAGAAGTCAGGAGTGTCAACATTCGGCGCATAGCAGTTCACAAGAACAACAGTATCTGAACCCAGCCTACCTCACACAATCACATAGCGCCCATCAGGATCCAACCTCTCCCCCAGCTCCTGGAAGGCGAGCGTTTTTTTAATCAAGACAGCAGTCCCACGAGCATAGGACGAATATGATGAAAAATTCCGAATGGAGGCCCAACGGGCAGCAAATCTAGGGTCAATCTTCGGACGCAGATGTGTCTCCTGTAAGAAGGCGATCTGCACCCGATGCCTATCCAAGTATGCCAGCACATTCCTACACTTCCTGGCATCGTTAAGGCCCCGCACATTCCAGGACAGGATTGATAGGGTATCCAATGTGCCATCAGCCATTCTCCATGTAGCCGACCATCAACACAGACCCACACACGCACCAAAGCCGCCTCTCAGACAAAGAACAGCATAGTGAAGTCACATTATGCAATCTCATCTGCACCCAATCCGCACCACAAACATACCGCAAAAACCCCCCACCCCCAACTCGGCAACCCCAAACCAGTACACCCCAAGGCCACTCTACTGCAAAACACAAGGCCCCAACCAAAAATAGTGCAAGCAACGTAAGGCACCCAGGGTAAGTATCTACACCACACCCCACAACAGACATCCAGCAACATCCCACCACCCCCTGGCAGCAGGGTCGGACCTGAGTGCAAAGCAGAAGACCATGCCACAGCACGACATACCAAGAGGGGCTTGATAGCGCGCAGGTATGTCCAAATCTACGGTTCAGAAACGCAATCATGACCACAGCAGTGTGATAAACAGTAAAGCAACCAGAATCAGCCCCATGGGCCCATCGCACTCGAGCACAAGCACGTCCTCCCACCACCCACCTGAGCAACCCCAACCTGCCAGGACCCCATGTCCCCCCCCTCCCATAGCAAAACCCCCCCAACACAACATTTGTATCAGAATCACCAAAGTCAATGGGGAATACCCTTCAGGGTGCAGTCTAGAGGCGCACACAACCACCCCCCACACCTCACCTTTGACCCTCATATCACAAGTAGGCACGGCCCAGGTAGTGGGGGGGTGGGTGCCTGGAGTACATTACCACCATAGTCTGGCGCTCGTCCAGTGTCCTCAAGCAGTATGCAACATAGCCATCGCGCAGTTCTCCATAGCGGATTCAGACAGCAAAATAGAAAGGATAAAGGAGAGAGAGGAAACGCATGGCAGGACCCCAGGTGTGCAATGCACGCACATCGACCAGCCAGTATGCAGCATCACTCATCTTTGTTGGCTGAGTGGAACCCCTCCTGTCCATCATCCCCACCGCGTCGACCAGCAGCACACTCCCTTTTAAGCCGCTTCATGAAGTCCTCCGCCTGCTGTGGATTAGTAAAAAAATGTTGTTTCGCCTGATGTGTCACTCGCAATTTGGCAGGATACAATAGGGCATAATCCACCTGCAGTTCCCTGAGCTTCTTCTTCACATCCAGGAACTTACGCCTCTGCTCCTGTACCACAGGTGTGAAGTCCGGAAAGATGGAAAAGTTGACCCCGTCATAAGAGAGTGTACGGGCGGTGCGGGCAGCACGCAAAGCCGTGTCCCGATCCCGATAGTTTAGGAGACGGGCGATTATCGGTCGCGGCGGAGTCCCGGTGGCAGGTCGCGGCCCAAGGGACCGGTGCGCCCTCTCCACGATGAATTGCTTAGAGAAGGCCTCCGCGCCAATCGCGCCAAGCAGAATCTTCTCCACATAAGTCTCCATCCTACCCACATTGGTCGTCTCCGGCACACCTACCACGCGTATATTATTGCGCCGGCTTCTGTCCTCCAACTCCTCATTCTTCGCAGCAATGACCCGGAGTACATTGTCCATACGCGCCAATTGAGTTGTGTGGGTAGCCGCCGTGTCATCGTGGTCAGAAATGCGCTGCTCCGCAGCCGTGATTCGCTCCTCATGAACGTCCATCTTTTGCACCACTGTATCCATCCGCGACAATAACTTATCCACTTTGTCCACTATAGTCGCAAACCCCTGCCTCATTTCCTGCATCATTTGTTGAAAGTCAGGGGCAACAGGATGAGGAACAGCGTCAGCAACAGCAGAGGGGGAGCGGGAGCCCCCCGTATCCTGCGTGACCCGGGACCCTCTCTTGGCCGCCAGGGAGTCAAAGGACAGCTTCGGTTGTTTGTTGTCCGGCTTACCCATAGCCAGATGTCTGCAGCTGTCAAAATCAAGCTCTGGTACACTGACGATGCCCAGAAGTGGCTAGCAAACACCAAGCAACCCAGGGCAAGAGCCCTCTCCTCAACTGCTCAGCGTTCACCGTCTGCAGGAGGCCCAAGGAAGGACACAACATGAACGTTCCACCACAGCAGAGATGAGACACCCAGTCCACAGTCAATAGCAAGGGCATCAAATGGAGGAGGAGTCATAATTCACAACAGCAGTGCAGTCCGTGAGCTCACCCCCAACCCTGCAAGCAGACCGCCCGCACCGTGGTTATGCAGCCGAATATAGAGAATGCAGTCCCCTGCCGCAGCTCACTCACCAGTTGACCGGCAGACAGATCACAGCATCATTGGATGGACACTCCAAGCGGTAATACCCCATACAGTAGTCACTACAGGCGGCAATGGGGCTCGCAGCACTGTCTCAGCATCAGCAGCTGAGCCGATAGCATTCAAGAATATAACGCCAGGAGCGTTCCAGCAGAAGCCGGCAGTGGCCCCCCCTGCAACCCCGATATTTGAGGCCAGGACGAGCACCCTGTAATACCAGCCTCCACAGTCCCACACGGATCACAAGGGTAGCTGCAGCAAAGCAAGGAGGGCCTGCATAAGGAAGGCAAAGAGAACCGGCATCATAGAAAACGTCAGAGAAAGCAGGTCCGGTAGTCGCAGGCCAGCAGGCAAGCAGGGGGGTCCGTAGAAAGGTCACATCAACCAGGGGCACGAGCAGGCATAGACAATACCCCGCCTCACCTGTTCCTCACAATGGCCGCAGCTCCGCCGGCCGCCGGATCCAGTGGCAGCAGCACAGCGTCGCAGGTATCAGCGGCCGCAGCGGAACATAGCGTTTCACCAAACACAAAGCAAGGGTCCTGAACAGCCGTCCCCCTGCTCCGATGATTGTCGCACAATGCTGCAACGAGCCGGGAGGTCCAACTCAGGAGGGCACGCGACGGCCCCTCACAGAAGCGCACGCGAAGGCCTACACGCTTCGTGGTGCGCCGCGGCCCCCAGTAGAACGGCAGGCTGGCAAGCAGGACCGGGCGCCCCCAGGTCACCACACGGGCAGAACTTCAGTCGCCTGTAACTCCGGACAGGAGCGTCGTATCTTGACGAAACTTGAGACGAGTGTGCATCAGGTCCGTCTCATGCAGGATACATGGACAAAGGCAGCGCAGACGGTGGTTAAGCAGGATCAGTGGAGGATATCGTCTCCAGGCTGCAGGAGCCTCACATAAGTGCGGCCATGCTGCTAGTGCGCCCTCTAGTGCCCCATTTCCACTATATTTTCATCGTCAAAGCTTAGGCCAAAGTTGTCCATCATGTCGGAATCAGGATAGTGGATAGTCTCAAAGAAACGGGGAAGAGGAAGGCGGGAAGGGGGTAGATTAAAGTTTCTAATAAAAAAAACCTCTGTTGGGTTACACAAGGTAGGGTCTAGTGTGTTATGTCCTGTTGCGGATAGGTGACACAAGAAGGAAAGAAGGTACCAAAGGGAGAGGATAGTAGCACAATGTCCCATGGCTGGCTGCTGTACTAACTAACTAATGCACAGAGAGAGGGGCGGGGAGCTGAGTGAAAAGAGGCCCACTACCCATGCTCCCAAAGTAAAACGTGTCAATCACTGGAGGGTAACTGTTCCTATCGATGATAGCTCACCTATTCCGCGGCTCAAAGTGTAGTTTGAGAAATGGTAAACTTACAAAAAAGGGTTTTTAGAAGCCACGGATTTATAGGTGCACTGCTATATCACGCAAATGTAAAAATGCAAACAAAGTCATATGGTGCTACTAGGAAAGGGGAAAAAGCCCTATAACCCCACAGTGTTGTGTGGGAAACTCCCTCACAATATCCAAATCAGATATTATATACCTGTCTCAACTTTTAGTACTAGACCTTTTTAAAATTCGGGCGACTTTCCTAGTATCCCTTACTTTCTTCTATTACGCGTAAGCTTTCATCGCGATGAGACTTCCTGCTATTCGTTAGCTGTCCTCTAAATTTACCACACTCAGATAACTTATGGACAATCACCGGGACTGACATTTTACCACAAAATGTTATGTCATCCATCAAGATTAATAAAGTTTCTTGAAACTTCCAGTAGTTAAGCTGGGTTACGTACTCACTTCCTGTCTAATCATGGTCATTAGGGTTATCGCTCTAGTCCCCATGACGCGCTTACAGATTTCTACAAATTACCTCCGGCGGTGCCTATCACACGTTCATACTGGAACACAGTGATTGCAGTGAGGAAGTACTTAGCACACTCGCTTAAGGTAAGACTCTTATGGAACCTTGTTTTACTTTCCCATACTTCCCTTTAAACTCCGGTTTTGATCTATGATATACTTTTGTAGATCGAACCATAACACTATCGCCCCCTATACCCAAAGTGCACTCACGGTTCAGCTTGACATGATACTTTACGGTAACACTTATTTCCACTCTATCGTATAGGAACTTCTTACTACTTTACTTAGAGACTTCTAGTCTTATACAAATTAAGCTAACACTCACGCGCTTTGAATTTGCTGACGACTATTTTCTGTTACTCCCGAGCGCTTTCAACCCCATTTTTATAATAATTCAAGATCACCTTAACTAAGCTTTTTGTGTTTTAGTGACCAACGCTTTGTTATTACACTATTGCGAATAGAGGCTAACACCGTCTTGCTATTATTATTTAACATTGTACTTACCTTTGCGTTTTTGTTTATGAGACTATTTATAATTTTTTTATTTTCACTATGCACATTCAACTACAGGTTTTTGTCACCTGCTAGCACTTTACTTTTGAAAGAGTCTGTTGTAATTAAAGGAAGTCCATAAGCCAGGTATAAATATCACATAGGTTTAATTAGGCTTAGTTACAAGTTCAGGTTTAAGCACATAAGTTAAGATGAATAGAAATAAACCCCACCAGGAGTGGCCTCCCTGCCACTCTGCCTGCCTGCCATCAACTGCCACTGCACACAGGCCAGACACACAGGATTCTACTATGACATCAGGCATTCCAAGAGCCACACCAGCTGAGTAGCAGGGAAAGCACCAAAGCTAAGTATAACATATCCCTCTTCCTTAGGGAAAAGACAATTCTCAAGTGAAGGAAGAAATGTGAACAAAAATCAAAAAACATACAAAGAAGATATACAATGTATTCTGAAAAGAAAGCATTAGTGTTGCAAATACAATGCATTGTAAAAGAAAGCATTTACGTTGCACATTAAAAGATAAACATCAACTCCAAAGATGAGCAATGCATTTCCAAACTTAACATTTACATTGCCCATCCCCCTCCCTCAGGAAAAAAAAAAAAAATTAAAACATGCATAAATAACACTAGTTATATAACCATTAGTGCATGAATGCACGGGGCACTCACCACCCCAAAACTGACCACTATAGGGCACTCACCACCCTAGACGAACAACATAGGACACAAACCACCTTAAACAACGTATAGGGCACTCACCACCCTAATATAACTGCACAGGGCACTATCCCATCCTCGTCGCCAAAAATGTTGTAATTAAAGGAAGTCCATAAGCCAGGTATAAATATCACGTAGGTTTAATTAGGCTTAGTTACAAGTTCAGGTTTAAGCACATAAGTTAAGATGAATAGAAATAAACCCCACCAGGAGTGGCCTCCCTGCCACTCAGCCTGCCTGCCATCAACTGCCACTGCACACAGGCCAGACACACAGGATTCTACTATGACATCAGGCATTCCAAGAGCCACACCAGCTGAGTAGCAGGGAAAGCACCAAAGCTAAGTATAACAGAGTCTTTCTTTGTCAGGGAGCACTTCGACAAACAGCATGTTAAGTGCTTTTTTGATACTTTTCTGTTGGGCATGACATCCGAGAATTATTTGATGTAGTTTTCAGCTTCACGGTTGTATGTGCTTTAGGGCCATCGGTCGCCCGTCTTGCCATCACATTTTCCAACTTTTAATAGTTACACTTTACACTCGATTTTTATCACAGATTTAAACCCATAGAGTCTTCTTATCCTTTGACCACTTATCCACCAGCTGGGGAAGAACCGAACAGGCAACATGGTGAGCATTTTTTCTTTAATTTCCTTGATGATGGAGTTAATCCACCTCTTAAATGTACCTTCACCTATATGTTACTACATCTTCCATATTGTCAGCTTACTTTTGGCCTCCCCCCTCTCTTCTCTCCCTTCTCCTTAGACATACATTTCAAAATTCTTTTACCAATTTCCAGTGATTAGCCCAGCCGGGTTGGAATTATCACCGGCAGCGTGGTAAGCACATTTCCTTTTTATCCATTCATTCTCTTTACGATATCCCATCTGGTATTGTTTTCAAAGACGCTAGGATACAGACACTTATGCTTCTCCTGTCTCGTTTATCTCTTCCTCTTCACAACTTAGATTACAAAGCTGTGTATGTCAACTTTCAGGTTTTTAGTGATTTCTTTTTTGTAATTAGGTACCTACTCTAGTTCTATTTTTGATGGTTTAAGAATTTTTACTCAATTCGAATGAATATTGACCATACAGAAATTGTCACAGTTTGTTTGACTTACAGAAACATTGCTTAGAAATGTTACTGTTTAAAGGTGTGTGCCTGTCTTAGTTAACACACAGATGATACCCTAAAACGTATATGCTTACTCTAACTGTTTACATCTAGTTACACATTATGTATCATACATACCCTTTGTATCTTCCCTAGCCCTGTGTAGTCGTGGAATTAACTTCTGCACACAACGAAACACGTGTCGGCTGGTTTCTCTTTGCTCATACAACAACTGAATAAAAAGAACAAAAGAATACAACATTTATATTAATCAATGCTTAGCACAATAATATCCAATGTACTGAACTCTACAAAAAGAAAAAAAGTTTGTTTTACCTTTATGTGTGCCTAGGTTCAGACACTTAATGTAATTTGAGTAATGTTTATCTTACTTTATGGCAAGAGATTGGAAGTAGGGGGGATTCCTCCTAATTGGAGAGTTGCCCTCACACACCCATCAGTGTGTCATGCTATATCATTAGGCATTGCTCTTCCTGGGGGTGGCACTGCAGTCCCCACGGGTCCTGCGAGAGGGCTCTTTGGCGAAGATCTTTTCAAGGAACACCACAGTGATGAGTGTGGGTGTGTGGGGATCTGTGTACGTGGGTTTTAAAAATATTGTGTTGGTACCCACAAAGGTATTTATCATTGGGTTTGTATGATATGTTAAAAACAGGGAAAAGGGAGCTTGTAACTGCGGTAGAGAGTTAGTTTATTTTTGCAAATTCTAGTGAATACTAGTAATGAATGTGCAGTCAGGTCAAATCAGGTTGACATGTTTCACGCCTAGTCAGTCCCTAGTGGATCCTATGGTGTTTCCTCAGGACCAGTGAGATAGTTAAAAAGGTAAAATAGATGTGACCACAGGGGTTCACGATCTGAACACACAATACACCCTGTGATATTACTCTGATTTAGTTATGTGTTCTAGGCAGCTCTGCACCAATCGATAGTGACCACTTTGTTGTTTATGTCCAACCTAAACAAAAACACAAGGAGAAAGACAAAAGAGGGATGGGAATAGACAGCAGAATTCACAGGGTTATAGGCTGATAATTGCTCCAGAAGGTACATC
This sequence comes from Lissotriton vulgaris, assembly GCF_964263255.1. Taxonomy (NCBI): domain Eukaryota; kingdom Metazoa; phylum Chordata; class Amphibia; order Caudata; family Salamandridae; genus Lissotriton; species Lissotriton vulgaris. Next base: position 50,436 of record NW_028253634.1, on the reverse strand, counting down.
AAATCATAGATAAGGTGGTGAGTGACATCTCCGCATAAACAGTCAATGCACGATCATAGTGGTCACTTATAGTATGGCACTGAATATGTAGGGGTGTGCTACTATGACAGAATCATGATCCCCGTCATGGGGGGGGTACGTATGTGATGTAAAAACAAAAACAGTAAATGACACTACCCTGAAAGTTATCCAGGGCTGCCTCATCGATGTGCATTGCGGCTCGCGAAGTAACCTGGAATAGAAAGTGGAGTTGGAGGAGGGTGGGGAATAGGGAGGGGGTTTGTTACTGAAGCGAATGCTGGTAAGATTTGCAGCCATCAGAGTATCTGGCAAATGGAGCTGTGGTAATTGTGGCTCAGTCCCATGATCCTTAGTCCGGGGAGTCAAAAATGTACTTACATTGACCTGTCAGTAGGCTTTCATGAGCTCGTACTCGTATAAGTATGGGAGATCAGTACACCAAAAGGTCCGCCAAAGGTCTGTCATCGGGCTGATGGTGGAAGTGTGCCTCACATGAAAACCCTGGAGTGGTCATCAGATATTGTGACAGCTGTGTTACGCTGCCATCTTAGGGAGTGAGAGACCATGGGTCTTAGTGCTTTGTCAATCTGAGCACAAAGCTTTTTAATTTAAAAGCCTGAAGGCGGAGGGGCCAGGTGCTAAAAAACACTTAAGCGATCACCAGGGATCCTGATGGCTGTGTGACGCCGCCTTCTTAGGGAGGGCGAGATCACGTTTCTTAGTGCTCTGATCAATATCAGAATGGGTTTTAATTGTTAAAAAAACCTACAAACAAATGGTGAGGGTAAGTGTGTTGGGATAAAAATTATGTTTTCACATGTTTTATGTAAGTTAGCATTTGAGGGGCTATATGTGTAAGGGCACCATTTTGTTGTATATTCAAAACTAATCCTTTGCCATTTCCGAGAAATGGCCTTCTTTAGGTTATGTTTCTTTGGACCTGAGTTCTGCCACACTAGTGAATGCACTGTTCCTATTAGCGCATATCTTTCATTTGGATGTAGACCTTCTCCCACTTTTCTAGTGGCGGGCACAGTCAGATTGATCTTGACCAGTAGATAATGTGTGCCCGTCCTCAGAATCGAAACGTACTCCTTTTTAAAATACTGTCCAGTGGCAACTCTCTGGAAAATTCCATTGTGGGCGTGCCTGCACCACTTCTGAAATGTACATGATGTATTGTTGTGCTTACTGATGTCAGTCCCTCTGCAGCACTTCTAGTGACCGGGCAGACAGGGCTCTGCTTTGAATAAACTATTATCGGTTTGCATTCTCTACTGACCGACTCTTCATTTGGTATTGAAGGCTGAGAGGTGGTCGTGAGTGACTCGGGTGAACCGAATCGGGCCACTTCCTTCAGTTGGCACCCGAACAGGTACTCCTTCGTGTGAGTGACCCATTCCCTTCCGCAGACGGGGGGAGGTTGAGGCCATTGTCTGTTCGTATGGTCGGATGAGGGATCCCTGCATGAAGACTTCCTGTACTCGCAGCTTCCCCGTTTGTCCCGCCGGACGGTGCCTCGCCCAGTGGTCATCCCGACTGGAGTGCTCTACGTCGAAACCCTTGGATCTGACCATTTGGTCTGAAGAGTCGGCAGTGGAGAATAAATTCATATATCAGGTGAGTGTGGTTTGGTTCTTTGTGGATATGATACCATTTGGGTTTGCATTTAGCTTGGTCTAAGGACCGTCTTTGGGATATAAGCAATTGCAATTGTTTTGCTAGGCATGAAATAGTGAACTTGTTTTCGTTTGAAAAGGCCATGTTTTAGCAAATTATTTTCTTGTGCTGTCGTTGTTTGTCTGCTGATGCTCAACTGGAAGGAAGTCAGCCAGCACCTCTAGAAGGCACTCCACATTTTTCTATGTATGTGAAGCATTGTCTTGGCCTTAGTATTTTAGTACATTATGGCACAAATATACGAGGGACAATGCTGAGTAGCAGTGGCCGTTGATGGGCACTTTCAATTAACAAAAGGTTAAGTATTTACAGGAATAGCTTTTTAGAAGACGAAGTAGGCAGTCTATGTTTGATTCCTTCAGAACATGGCAGAAAGCAGCTAGACAGAAGTGGTTGAAGGCAGAAAAAGAGGCCCGGAAAGGGAGAATGCAGACATTGACTCAGAAGGCTGTAGCATATGATAGGGAAAAACAGGAAAAAGGGATCTATGATGTTACAACGAGTTATTTTACAACGCATGCTGTAACATCGCAACTTTTACAACGCAGGTTCCATTACATCGGATGCCATTACAACGCAGGATATTACATAGCAGATGCTATTACAACGCATACCATTACATCGTAAGTATAGGTAAGTATAACTTTTTAAAAAAAATGTAATTAAGTTAATTTAATTAATTTTATTTTACTAATATAATTAAAATAATTGTAAAAATGTAATTAATATAATTTATTTAAATAAGTTTAATTTAATTTTAAATAGGAATTAATGTAATTTAATTAAATTAATATAATTTTATTAATTTAATTTAATACATTTTATAATGGTAATTATTTAAATTTAATTAATTTAATTTAATTAATATAATTGAATTAATCTTAAAATTGTAATTAATTTGATTTAATAAATTTAATTAATTATAATTTATTTAATTAATTTAATTTAATTAAAGTCGTACTTTTAAAAAAATAAACCCTAAAAATACCCCTGAACCCCAAAGCCCAAACCCAGCCCTAAAACCTAAAAATACCCCTGTACCCCAAAACCTAAACCCAGCCCTAAAACCTAAAAATACCCCTGTACCCCAAAACCCAAACCCTGCCCTAAAACCTAAAAACACCCCTGTACCCCAAAACCCAAACCCTGCCCTGAAACCTAAAAACACCCCTGTACCCTAAAACCCAAACCCTGCCCTAAAACCTAAAAACACCCCTGTACCCCAAAACTCAAACCCTGCCCTAAAACCTAAAAACACCCCTGTACCCCAAAACCCAAACCCTGCCCTAAAACCTAAAAACATCCCTGTACCCCAAAACCCAAACCCTGCCCTGAAACCTAAAAACACCCCTGTACCCCAAAACCCAAACCCTGCCCTAAAACCTAAAAACACCCCTGTACCCCAAAACGCAAACCCTGCCCTGAAACCTAAAAACACCCCTGTACCCCAAAACCCAAACCCTGCCCTAAAACCTAAAAACACCCCTGTACCCCAAAACCCAAACCCTGCCCTGAAACCTAAAAACACCCCTGTACCCCAAAACCCAAACCCTGCCCTAAAACCTAAAAACACCCCTGTACCCCAAAACTCAAACCCTGCCCTAAAACCTAAAAACACCCCTGTACCCCAAAACCCAAACCCTGCCCTAAAACCTAAAAACACCCCTGTACCCCAAAACCCAAACCCTGCCCTGAAACCTAAAAACACCCCTGTACCCCAAAACCCAAACCCTGCCCTAAAACCTAAAAACACCCCTGTACCCCAAAACCCAAACCCTGCCCTGAAACCTAAAAACACCCCTGTACCCCAAAACCCAAACCCTGCCCTAAAACCTAAAAACACCCCTGTACCCCAAAACCCAAACCCTGCCCTAAAACCTAAAAACACCCCTGTACCCCAAAACCCAACCCCTGCCCTAAAACCTAAAAATACCCCTGTACCCCAAAACCCAAACCCAGCCCTAAAACCTAAAAATACCCCTATACCCCAAAACATATACCTCAGTACCCCAAAACATATACTCCTATACTCATACTTATTTTAAAAATTACTTAAATTAATATATTTAATTTATAATATTAAAAAAACATAAATAAATATATTTATTTATAATTAATATTAATTAAATTAATTAAATAATATTAAATAAAATAAAAAAAATTATATACTTACCAATACTTACGATGTAATGGTATGCGTTGTAATAGCATCTGCTATGTAAAATCCTGCGTTGTAATAGCATCCGATGTAATGGAACCAGCGTTGTAAAAGCTGCGTTGTAACAGCATTACGACGTAAAAGTTGCGTTGTAACAGTAAGTTACCAGGAAAAAGATATTGTATGTGAAGAAAGAAGGTTTCGATTACAGATTGATAAATCATATGTGGTTCAGGAAGAAGATGATGCTTTTGTGAAGAAATTGTTGGATACTCCACCCCTGCCTCCATATGCCCACACAGAATATATCCTACTGTTCCAATACCCTCCCAGCCGCCCATTACAGTTGCTTCCACTGTCTCTGTACCTGGGTCTACTGCTGCTATTTTGATGACTGTGGCTTCGGCTCCTCCACTTCCTCCTTTCCCTTCTGTTTCTTTGCCATCTGTGGCAACTGTGACTATTAGTATCCCTGCCATACCCATTGTTTGAGCGTCCTTCTCGCTGGCTCTTTCTCCTGGGACACAACAATTAGCAACGATAGTGTCTGTTACTTCTGTTGCTTCTCCCACTATGGATTTCATCCTCCAACATTAGTCAGTAGTGGGACGCTGGTATGTGGATTCGAGGATAGGGATTGAACGGAATTTAAGAAGTTTATGGGACTGTTAGTGCAATCCGGTGTGGGAGATAACGAGAAACAGGTAATAGCCAATCAGGCTGCCCTGTGGGCCCGTAATCCCATTTATAGTGCAGAGTATGTCTGGATGACTATGCGAGATTTTGAGCCCTTTATACAGCAGCATGCCCTTAAACACATGTTGGCAACTTTAATTGGTCTTTGGCAACAGTGTTTTGAAGCAGAAGCACCCCAAATTCTATATGACATAAGATATAGAGTGTACACTAGTGAATTGTGGCCAGAACAGGTTTTCGCTAATGTCACAACGATAATATCTTATAGTGGAAGACTGCATGAGAGAAGTCCCAGGTCGGTGTCTTAGTTTTCGATGAGAGAGGTTCATCCCATATATCACTCTGAGATACCAGAATTAACAGTTGGTCGTGGTAATGTTACTTATTTGCCTGACCCTAGGAAGAATCTTACTGGATATTATAAAGAATTGACTGAAGCTGCCTCTTCCACTGTGATGACTCTTGCTGATATTGAATTGTTCTTTGGTTTATTCATTCCAGTTGATATTTGGAGGCAGGTGCACACGCAAGAACATGTTGTGGAATTGGGAGGTACATGGGATCAAATTAAGGCATGGGACAGGGAGAGAAAGCCCTGAGCGGAAATGTTGGCGTTGCCAGGACATTATTACCTATATGCATTCCCGTATTCCACGAGAAAGGTAGATTGGGATAAATTATCAGCTTGTAGACAAAAGAAAGACAAGAGTGTATCTGATTTTTTCATTTGGTATGATGGTACGTTTTGGGATTATAGTGAGCAGGATTTGTCTATTGAGGGTGGTATCCGGTTGTTTGCTAATAGATTTGTTTCTGATTTGCTTCCTGAAATAGCGACTAGACTGCAGGTCTCTGAAAGTACTTGGTCCACCTCTTCCAACTCTGTAATATTTAGTATGGCACCGTATTATGAACATAGGGACAATGAGGAAAAAGAGAGGACAGAGAAAAGGCACAAGGATTTAAAGACAAAGGTGTTATTGCAACAGGCTTTTAGAGGGAATGGTAGAGGACATGGTGGTCCTTGCCGACAGTTTCCATGCACTAGTAGGCAGCCAAATACAACGCCTGTGGGGCCGAATCAGTGTGCTTATTGTAAGGAGGAGGGTCACTGGCGTAGCAAGTGTCCTGTGCTTTTGCAGAAGGTAGTGGTCATAGAGGACGAGGTTCTCGTGGATGGGGTCGTGGAGCTGGTGTGGCTGATAGGGCACAGAATACTGCAGCCTCACAGGCTCGTTCTGATAATAATTATTTTGATGTTCCCCGTGATGGGCAGTGCTACCATGATGACTATGATATGGATAAAGCCACCGTAATGTCTTATTGCTGGGACAGCCAGGGACAGAGTGGGGGACCGGTTCCGATACCTGTAGACCAGCGTGGTCCTTATGTACCAGGGGAGTTACAAGGTTCGACTAAGGAATTTGTGGTGGACACAGGTGCGAAGAAAAGTTCTGGTTCTCGAAACATGGTCCCTGATGCGGCTTTGTCTGGCCATATACATTTTTCTGTAGGTTTTTCTAGTATACCGGTTGTAAACCCCATTTCAAGACCCTTTGCATTGACAATTGGTCCTTTTACTGTGGAATCACCATTCCTGCTGACATCTAATTGTGGTGAAAATGTTGTGGGTTTGGATTTGTTGAAAAAATTGCATGCTAAAAGTTATTGTTCTCAGGCAAGTGTCTATATGATAATGGGTCCGAATGTAGTACGCGCAAAACAATGTTTGTCCAAAGATGCGCCTCTTCCTCTTGAATTTAAGGATGTGCCACCCACTCTGTGGGCGACGGGCTATACAGACATGGGACTGCTGCAGATACTACCAGTTTCGATACAGGTTAAGGTTGGTGCTACTTTGCCTCGTATACCTCAGTATAAAATACCACAGGCAGGAGAGTGAGCCTTATTACAAATTATACAGGATTTGATTAAGAAAGGAGTGGTTGAGGAGATGACTGCTAACATTTGCAATAGCCTCATTCTTCCTATTCTTAAACAAATGCCCTCAGGTTATCCTGATGCACATGAAGATCTTTATACGGTTGTGATTGATTTGCACGAAGTTAATAAAAAAAAATTTGTGTGTGGCCGCCTGCAACTCCGTAACACTGTCCATGGCACAGGGTTCACTTCCTTTGACGTCAGACGCCACCGCGAGGAGCTGCAATTGCCATTTCTGATGCCCTTGGTGCCTCGGAGCCGCGGAGCTTTTGATTTATTAACTATCCATGGACTTTCCCCAATTGAACGGCTTGAGGCTTTACCTGTGGAGGCAACGTGCTTTCTCTTTAATGAGAAATCAGAAGCGGAGCATTGAGACAGCCGGGAGCTCCTGAAACAGATTCTGGTTTCTCCTCAGGCAACACACAGAGTGGAGCTAGCAAGAAGCAAGAAGACGTCTGCTGCGCAAAAGGACTGGCATTAGCACACATATAGAACCGGCCCCCACCACGCTCGATTATGGGCCCTGGGAGCAGGTTATAAAAAGACTGCCTGATGTAAATGTCCAGGTCCGGGCCTGTTGCAGAAAAAGTTTTTGGGGTGTTTTTTAAAACAGAAATGTTTTGACAGAGGCTGAACTGAGCCGTACTTTGTTTATTTGACCCGTGAGGCGCGGAGTGCAAGTGGTGGGGAGAGGGCGAGAGGAAGAAGGCTGCCAGTTCCCCAAATCATCGAGCACCTCAACGCCTACACCCAGGCTTGAACTACAGTCCCCAGGGTGCATCGCTGCCTCACCGCCTGGTGCCAGTTAGGAAGACGCGCTGATCCCGCGCTTAAAAGCCACTCCACCCCTTTTGCTGCGCGGGACGAATCCGGGACGAAGGGCGGGCCTGTGTGTGCCTGTCTGTGACTGAGAGTGACTGGACTGGGCCATCCCTCCAAGACTCTGGTATTTGCATTGCATTCGTATTGCATTGGCAGCAGAGCTGAATTGGGAGATCGCCCATTGAATTGAACCTGCTAGGTTTGAATTTTAATTAAATATTGTACATTAATTTGGACTGTAATCACGGCATGGTCGTGCAAAACCTCCTGCCACCATTCCCGAGCCTCCCTAGGAGAATGGCTAGTACCGTGCGCACTAGGTCTTCCAAAATAGACAAAACCATCTCCCCTCGCCCTCGACTTCAGGCAAGGCAAAAGGGCACTTCCTCCCCCATGTCTATCCAACCCACCGCAATAGATAAGATGCTGCAAAAAGCCATTGGTGTGGTGTCATGCGAAATTGAGCGCACCAAAAGGCGCCTATCGCTCACTCCACAAATTGACACCACTCCCATGCTTCGAAAGATCGAGGCCCACACCATAATCAATTCCATTTGCGACTCCCCAACTTCGCAGGTTGAGGAGATCCCCTGTGCACAGCTGTCAAGCACAGATGTCCCACACACAACTAAAGTCAAGGGGAAGACATCCACCAAAGCAACAAGGGAGGCTTCACTGAGGAAAATTAAACGAAAGAGGGCTAAGTCAGGAAAAAATCAGCTGGTACAGAGTGATGATAACAATCGGAAAACAGGGGACGATATAGAGCAGGTACCGCAACAGCAGGTACCCCCCAGATGGGTGTCCTAATTAATTTCAGATATGCAATCACATTTAGAACAACTTACAAATTCACAGATGAAAACAATCTCGAGCCGGATAGATAAAGTAGTCACCTTTTTGAAAACGGGGGGGGGGGGGAATATGGAAAGCACAAGATACCCTCCCCTGGCCGCAAAAATCTCGGGAACTGAGACTACATTTGTGAATCAGCCCCAAACCCCAGTCAATCCGTCATCTGCTGCTCAACCAGCTTCGTCGATAGGTCTAGCCCTGCCACCAAACCCCCAGTCCAACCAAACAATTAGTGTTCCTCCCAGAAGTCTCCCTAGCCCTGTTGAGGTGAACATTGCGCAGACAACAATTATCCCCCAGGGATTAAACCCCATGCAGTCCACCCCAGTGCTCCAGTCCATGGACCCATTTAGAGGGATTGCCCCAAAAGAGAGTAACTACAAACTACCCTGCATCAATTTGCCCCCGGAGGCATCCCCCTATGCCGTTATACTAGCAGGGGTACCCAAGTTGAAGCCGGACCGTCCTGAATCATTTGTGGAACTAAAAAATAAAGTTACGTTCTGGCTGAACAGGAATAGACCGCTCCAGAGGAATGACCAGGTGGATATCTTGTTTGTGCGAAAGGTCAGTTGGCTGGGGAATAGGCGCAAGGATATCCCTGGGGACTGTGTGGTCATAAACTTCAGGGACCGTAGATTGGTTGAACACATACTCAGGTGGGGGGCTAACAACCAACCAAGCACCATTAAGGTTCTACCGTTGGGTTATTTCTATTCAAAGGGCAAATTGATCTATGGTGGCGATATTGGGTAACCGAGGAATAATGTTAGCTCATTTGGTGGGCCAGGTCCTTGCCTTACAACTGCAGCCCCTTTCTCTGATAATCAAGAGACAATCCACCTGAGGAATAGGTTCGACCCCCTATCAACACAAGAGGAGCTTGATTGACTGGAGATCAACCAACCCTTTCAAATGAGGCCCCCATATGAGGAAGGCTGTCCTAAAAAAGATCTTTGGCCTATGCCCTCTCCCCTGTATCCAGCCCCTAGTGTCCTCACTGGTTGTGGCGAAGATGCTTCAGGGAATCCCAAACTGTGTAATGGGGAAGATTCTCAGGTTCTATTTAACTCAAACAAGGATGTTTTAACTAAGGAATCCACCTCCTCGCACTCGATCGACCCCCTCCTAGCTCCTTTAGCTCCAGACAACTGCACTAGTCCATAGGGTGGGATAGTTGAGAGAATCCACTCCCAAGGGGTGGGTTGTTTAACTTCACAGCTTAAAGCCCCACCAAATCAGCACAATTTTACCATGGCCTCCTGGAACATTGCAGGTTTCTCTTCAAGACTTGGTTTTGCCGACTGGGCAGAGTTTATTGAGACCTGTGATATTTGGCTCTTCCCAGAGACCTGGGCATTAATGCCCATTTTCTTCCCAGGGTTTCTCAACTACTCAAAGCAAGCAATCCCTGGGAAAAGGGGTAGGCCATCAGGAGACTTGACCGTATGGGTTAGACAGGACAGGGGCTGGACTGTCCAGGAAATTACTCTTGAGAGCCCAGACATTTTGGTCTTAAAGCTTAAAAGGAAGAGAATGTTAGATCTCCTCCTGATCAATGTCTACGCTAGAGGGGTTCCAGGTGGCAAACTTTCACCAGCAATGGTAGATTTAGAAAACTTTTCAGAGACTTTTTATAACAGGATACTTTAATTGCACATTCGAGCCCTTGGACAATGATGATGCCGACTTAATATGGGAGGAGGACATCAAGTGGGATATCCCCCAGCTCTCAATCCCGCCAATAAAGAAATGGATGGATGCTGCTTTGCACCTCAAGAGTCTTTGTTTAGCTAAAAGCCTCAGGGCTGTAAATGGGAGGGCAACATCAGACAGAATGGCCAGAAATACCTTTAGTTCAGGCTTTAGAAGTAGTCGCATTGATTACACCATCCTAAGTATGCCCCTTTGGCCTATGCTGATAGACATGGAGGTCCTTACAAGGTGCGAAAGCGATCATGACCCCTTGGTCTTGAATCTTAAACTCCAGCCCATGACCACAACCTCTCACTGCCCCATCAAAACTAGTACAGGGGAACTCGTTCTCTCTAACAACATGAAAAGAGTTCGATGGCAGCAAATTAATAATAATGAAGAGACTCACTCTATGTTTGAAATCCTTCTACCCACAGGCTATTCTATTTTCAGGAATGACAGACCTATCAAAGTTGGGGGAGGTGTTGCAGTCATCTTTAGAAACTCCCTTCAACTCAAGGCTTTTCCCATCAGCGTCTTCCGCACTTTTGAATGCCTATCTCTTGAGCTTCAACTACACCACCACTCACCCCTCAGATTCCATGTCATATAACGCCCACCTGGCAGTGGCCCTTCGTTTATGGAGGAACTCACTGACTTCATCAGCGACCAATACGCACAAAGTGACAATCAGACCTTCGTGGGTGACTTCAATCTCCACTGGGGCTCCCTGCATGACTCTTCCGCGAACTTGCTGGCCACCTTCCTCTCTACAAACGATCTTATCCAACACTGCACAAAATCAACACACTCTAAGGGCTCAATCCTGGACCTTGTTATTTCTAAAGCAGGCATGCTTTCTATCGCTACCCCTATTCAGGTAGACTGGTCTGACCACCTCCTCATTCCATTCTCTCTTCACCTAGCACACTCTATAACTCTTGGCCAACCTAAGTAGGGCTACCTCCTGGTTCCGTGACGCTAAAAATATTAACACTGTTTCCCTCTGTGAATCTGCTTTGCTGTCACTTCCAAGGCTAGACCCGAACCTAGATGTTGACGATCTCACCTCACAATGCCTCTCAGTCCTTGCAGTCGAAATCAATAGCGTCGCTCCTCTCCAAAGCAAAAGGAAAAGGCCCATTCCCTCAGCACCCTGGTTCAACAAATCCCTATATGAAGAAAGGAAGCACCTAAGACTCCTGGAGAAACAATGGAGGCAAGCACCCTCCACCGATAATTTGGCTACGCTTCGTTCAGCAAGATCCAAGTACCACAACCACATCTTCCTTGGGAAAGCATCACACTTCAGAACCCTCCTTGACTCAGCCAAAAATAGACCGAAAAAACTATTTGATCTCATCAAGAATACTAACTACTCTCCCCCAACCTCCAAATTGGAGGATTCTACAAAGAAAGCTGCTGATTTTGCTGTATTCTTTGACGAAAAATTGAAATCACTTGTGGTTCAGGTCGCTCATCCTACCCCTCCAGAGGAGCGCGAATCACTAGCCATTTGGCAGAACTTCGACCCCATCTCTGAAGATGTCCACCTCAAGTGCATCCTCGAAACAAAGCCCTCCAACCACTCGCTCGACCCCCTCCCTAGTGCCATTGCCATTGACTTCTATACCCATTCTCTTACCTATTGGACCACTCTGGTCAACCTCTCACTCTGTCAAGGCTCCCTTCCTGTTCCCTTCAAAACTGGGCAGGTCACCCCTCTGCTTAAAAAACCCACCGCGGATGCGAATGACCTCAACAACTTCCGCCCTATCACTAACCTACCCTTTCTTGCGAAGATCACAGAAAGATGTGTTGCGAAGCAACTCTCTCGTCATATCAAGGACAATGATCTTCCTGACAATTTTCAGTCCGGCTTCATCCAAAACTGCAGCACTGAAACTGCCCTGCTGCAAGTGATCGATGACGCGCTGCAAATACTAGACTCGGGGGGGGGGTCTTGTCTTCTAATTCTCCTTGACCTTTCGGCAGCCTTTGACACTGTCAATCACAACACCCTCCTCAACACTCTTCAACAGAGAATGGGCATGGAGGGCACTGTGCTTAAATGGTTTGCTTCTTTCCTTTCTGATAGATCCTAAATGATCAAAATAGCGGACAGTCTTTCATCTCCTTCGGCGGTGGGTCAAGGTGTTCCCAAAGGCTCTATACTTGCACCCACATTGTTCAATCTCTATTTGGAACCTCTGGGAATTCTCCTAAGTAAATCTGGGGTCAACTATCATCTCTTCACAGACGACACTCAAATCTACCTCAAGGTTGCCTCCACTCACGATCTCTCTGTCCTAAGCTCTACCCTCGACTCCTTTCAAAACTGGATGTCAACACATCAACTGATTCTAAATCCCTCCAAAACTGAATTCCTCCTCCTCTCCTCCTCACTTTCTCCTCCCCCGGTTCAATCATGGATGGACCAGATGAATCTGCTGAACAATAAACCCATCATTGTTGACAGCGCAAAATCCCTTGGTGTCATACTCGACACAAAACTCAATCTACTCTCCCATATTAATTCAATTGCAAAGTCTGCCCGATACCAACTGCGCCTTCCTTAGGGGATTCGTCGCTTCTTCCCGGAGCATGACCTTAAAACCCTGGTCCAATCGCTGGTCCTCTCCAGACTGGACTACTGCAATTCTCTTCTGACTGGCCTCCCCAAATCCCACCTGTCCCTCCTTAAGTCTGTTCTCCATTTAGCAGCTCGTTTCATTTTTGGGGCCAAAAGAAGCGACCACATCACTCCTATGCTATCCACCCTCCGCTGGCTTCCCATCGAGGCTACAGCTATCTACAAGACTGCCTGCATCACCCACAAAGCCTTGAACTCCTCCTCTCCGCGCTACCTGGCAAATAAACTGAAACTCTCTGGAGGCTCTAGACCATCACGAAATGCGGAAAATCTACTGCTTGAACCTCCCACTTTCAAGAAGGAAAGATCGATGGCCCAATCCTTTTCAGGAGGCGCAGTGAGAATCTGGAACTCACTTCCGCCTCAGCTCCGGACCACCACCTCCTACCAGGCCTTCAAAACTGACCTCAAAGTACTCCTCCTTGAAAGACACTTCCAAATGTAATCCATGCCTTCCCTATTATCTGAAGGAAACCCTTCCATTATAGAAAATCTACTAACTTGACTATGTAAGTGTCTTCCCAGTGTGTTCTTGTGGTTTGAGAGTATGCCATTTTTTGCAGTATTATCCTTCTACCTGTGTTTGGTACTCGTGTGTAACATGCACCCGTCACTTTCTCTTGTAACACACTGTTTTCTACCTCTTCCATTTGTTTGTTTTCGATACCTGCACAAGTGCCACCAGTGCCTACGTAACGTTTGTTCTTGTGCTTGAGTGTCCTCCATATATAGCAGTATTATGCCTCTATGTTTATTTTGTACGCTTTTGTAACCGGCACACGTCACTTTTTCCTCCTGTAATGCACCGTTTGCTACCTCTTGTATTTTGTTGGCTCACGATTGTCACTTTTGCAATGCACCGTTTGCTACCTCTTGTATTTTGTTGGCACACAATTGTCATTTTTGCTTCATTTAATGTAACGTTTGCTTTTGTATTTTGCTCACTTGTAATGTTATCATGTATCAGTTCGGTTCCTATTGTAAAGCGCTGTGACACCTTCGGGTAAAGTCCTCGCTATATAAAAACGCATAAATAAAATAACCAGTAACTTAATGAAACATCTGGTCAGTGACGCTCTTGCCTCTCTCCATGCCTGCGATCACAGGAGCATATTAACAGTGCGATCACTGGGATACACAAAACTTTATTTGGGGATCTAAAGTTATATTTTATCAAACCCCAGACGCAGAGCAAGGGACCCCAACCCCGAAGAACTTCCTGGTACAATGGCACCTGCAGGAAGGCGTATAAGACCCTGGCCAGAGCAATTAAGTCATGTGACGGACCAGCTATCAGACTGGCCAGATGCTTTTTCAGAGAGCACCAACAGCTAGCCCGAACTGCTTGGGAGGACAAATACTGGCTGGACTTGCTGGAGGCAAGTAAAGACATGGACATGATGAGATTTTGGCACACTCTAAAATGGGGTAAGGGCAATACTTCTGCTGTTCCTGAAAACAATGTTTCCCCAGAGGTATGGGTCTCTTACTTCGAAACTCAATTTAGAGCCCCCCCCAGTCATTCCACTGTTCTAATGGAATCGACTCTAGAACCTAATGTCTCATTTACAAAAACTGAAGTCCTAAAAGTCCTGAAACGCATCCCCCGTGGGAAAGCTCCGGGTCCAGACTGCGTCCCGGCAGACCTTTTTACATCGGATCCAGATACTTGGGCTTCTTACATACTGTTTTTGGCCAATGCTGTGGCTAGTGGAGCACCCCCGCCAAAAACATGGGCGGGAGCGGAGATAATCCCAATATTCAAAAAAGGGGATCGCTCCCTCCCCAACAATTATAGGCCCATTAGCCTGATCGACAGTATCCAGAAAGTGGTGGCAAGACTGGTCTTGGGCAGACTCTAATCTTGGATTGAGGACAACACCATTCTGACACCCTTGCAGCCGGTTTTCGCTCCCACACTGGTACAGTCGATCAGGCCATCAGGTTTGCGGCTATTCATTGGAAGGTTGTAACCCTGGGAGGAGGGTCGCTCTATGCCGCCTTCATTGACTTAAAAACAGCCTTTGACCTGGTCCCCCGGGCCAAATTATGGCAGGCCTTTCGCTTGCTGGGACTTTCACCAGCATTATTGAACATCATTGTTAGGTTCCACCATGCTAACTAATGTCAGGTATGATTGGGGAAGCAGGGCAATGTGACGAGCAAGTTTAAGGTCAGAACAGGAGTCAGGCAGGGGTGTGTCCTGGCCCCCACTCTATTCTCTTTGTTTATCAATATTTTGATAAACAACCAACAGATGCACCAAGAATTGCAGGGTTGCATATTCCCCTTCTGATGTTCGCAGACGACACTTTGTTGTTGTCGAGAACTCAAAGGGGATTGCAAGACACCCTAAATTGTTTTGAGGCTTTTTGTCATGATCAGGACTTAGTAATCAATGTATCCAAAACTAAATTCATGGTCTTCCATAAGAACAAAACCGTGAGGGGGAGGGTTAGTTTGGACCAAGTCTTCCTAGAGCAGATAGATATGATATGATATGAAGGAGATTTATAGTGCGCAAGACAATAACCCGCAGGTATCAAGGCGCCTAACAAAATTATCGGAAATTGAGGCAGAAGACATTACATATAGGCTTGCCGAAAGAGAAGAGTTTTTAGGGCAATGCGGAAGTTCTGTAAAGACGGAAGGGATCTCAGGTCCAGGGGAAGATCATTCCACCATTTAGGAGCTAAGGTGGAAAAAGCCCTGCCACCCCATCTAGCTCTTCGTACGCGGGGGGCAGTCAGAAGCAGTTTCCCGGAGGAACGCAAGTTCCTTCCAGGGATGTAGTGGGAAATGATGGACCCAATTCCCGTGTCGCTATTTTTGGCGATAGCTCTGTAGGTCATGCATAGGACTTTGAACCGGATTCGATGTTCTACCGGTAGCCAGTGCAGCGTTTTCCTGGCCGCAGTGGCCGAGGAACGTCTGGGAATATCCAGAACAAATCTGGCTATGGCGTTTTGGACTACCTGTAAGCGCTGCAGGTGGCTCCTGTTAAGCCCAGCATACAGTGCATTACAGTAGTCCAAACGAGAACCAATGAGTGCAACGGCTATTTGTTTTCTAGCCTGCAAGGAAAGATATTTCCTAATCCTTCGCAGGGTGTGAATCAACCCCCAGCAGGTGGAGACGGTTCTACTCACCTGGCTGCCCAAGTCAAGGGCAGGGTCTATCAACACCCCGAGATTCTTGGCAGATATTGTAGGGGAAGGACATGTTCCTAGTGAGTCGGGCCACCAATTGACTGACCAGATGTTTTCTTTCCCCCCAAACACCATCACCTCAGTCTTCTCCCCATTCAGTCTAAGGGAGTTCTGAATCATCCAATGACCAACCGCCTCCATACAAGATCTAAACTTGGAGGCGATTAGTACATCTGAATGGGGAAGAGAGACGAGGATTTGGGTGTCGTCTGCATAAGAAACTACCTCCATCCCGAAAGATCTTATTAATTTGGCTAGTGGGGTCACATAGATGTTGAAAAGGGTCGGGCTAAGTGCCGACCCTTGAGGGACCCCACACAGCACTGGTCGGGATGGAGATAGGAACTCCCCCAGTTTGACTCCCTGTTCCCTCCCCGTGAGGAAAGAGGTCAAAAGATCCAGAGCTGTGTCCTTCACCCCCACCTCCCTCAGCCGAGATGAAAGTACTGAGGGGGAGAGGGTATCGAAAGCCGCAGATAGATCTAGCAGGACCAGGAGAGAGGTCTGGCCCCCATCTACTGTCGTGCGGATCTTATCGAGCACGATGGTGAGGGCTGACTCGGTGCTAAATTCCCTCCTAAATCCATGCTGGGAGGAGTCTAGGCATCCCGAGCTTTCCACAAAGACAGCGAGATGCTTGTTGAGATGTGCCTCAAGCATCTTCGCTGGAGCAGGAAGCAGTGAGATAGGCCGGAAGTTTTTTAGGACCCCCGGATCCAGGGAGACCTTTTTTAACAGGGGTTTTACTACCGCCTTCTTCCATTCTATAGGGAAAATACCGTCTCTAATGGCTAGATTCATTACCTCTAGCAGCGGTGGCAGGAGAGTCTCCCTACACTGCTTGATGACTTTCAGTGGGCAGGAATCCAGGGGAGAACCAGACTTGATCTTATTTAGCAGTAACTCCAGATCTTGCAAGGCCAGCGGGGGGAAAGAGTCCAGGGTGCATAGTGGGGAGATGTCTGTATTAATCGTGCTCGTCTCAACCCCTGAGGTGGGCGCACTGATACAAGCTCTTTGTTCCTCGAGGGCCAAGTGAATTTCCTGAATTTTAGTGTGGAAGAAGGAGGCAATCTTATCACATAGATCCTGCAAAGGAATGACAGGATCGGGGGCTTGCAGTTTGACTAGAGAGTCCACGGTTTTAAAAAGCTCCTTCGGCGAGGAAAGCGAGGTGGTCATGGTAACAAAGTATTCTTGTTTAGCCTGCACAATCTCAGCTTTATATTTTTCAACAAGGAGTTTATGAGCTTCCTTGTTCTTGAGGTCCCAACTAGCATGCCAGAGCCTCTCCTTTCTCCTCACTTCTTGCCTAAGAAGTCTGAGGGAGTCAGAGAACCAGGGGGCAGATGGTCTCTTTCTGGATCGGCGGCGAGACTGTACTGGGGCCAGTTTATTCAAGGCCTCAGTGGTAACCTGTTCGAAATGGGCGACTGCAGTCTGTACGCTGTCTAAGCCAGTGATAGAAAGGCTTGCAGCCCAGGGCACGAAGGAATCGCTGTTGATATTCCTGAAGTTTCTGGCAGTCTCCATTATGTGATTCCCTTTTTTGCAGGAGTCCACCCTATGGCGTTCCAAAAGAAAAGGAACCGCCAGATGGTCAGACCAAGA
Organism: Lissotriton vulgaris; assembly: GCF_964263255.1. Taxonomy (NCBI): domain Eukaryota; kingdom Metazoa; phylum Chordata; class Amphibia; order Caudata; family Salamandridae; genus Lissotriton; species Lissotriton vulgaris. Next base: position 33,089 of record NW_028253634.1, on the reverse strand, counting down.
TAGATGAATCGGATCCTTAATAGTCAGACGGGGGTCATTGGAGAAGATACCATCCAGTGTATGTCCTGCACGATGGGTGGCTCCGGTAACACGCTGCGTGAGCCCACATGATTCCAGAGCCTCAATGAGACATGAGGTATCAGAAAGGTCATGCCGTTCTAAGTGATAGTTAAAGTCACCCAGAATAGAAAAGTTGTCTCGGCCGAAATAAGGTTCGAGGGACTGGAGGAGATTGTGCGTAAAATGGGTTCTCAAACCTGGAGGTCGATAGACTAAGATTCCATTAAAGAAGGGACATTGCGCTTCCTTTATTGTAAAATAGAGTGCTTGAAAACTGTCCGGAAAATCGGGTATGGGTACGATATGGCATTGAAGATGATCTTTGTAAAGGATCGCTATCCCCCCTCCCACTCGACCATGTCTATCAAGTCTGGCCGTTCTATCCAATACCATCTCCTTAAACATAATCTTGTTTTTGACAAGGGAGCGGGCATTAATCAGAATGCCTTCTACTCCTACTGTCTTAGGACTGGATATGGCGGAAGGTCCAGAGAGAAGATGGATGGGGGCGGAGTTAGGAGGCCTAGGCGTGGGATGACAGCCACATTGTAGGGGGAGCAAAAGGTCATCCGGCTCGCAGGAATGTGTGCAGCGTTGTTTACAAGGTTTCAGGGCCAGCATTTGGTGAAGGGAATAACTATAGGGGAGAGAAGGCATTTCATCAGAGTCCAGGGGCCAGCCGTCCAGCGCGTCCTCAGCGCGGACGGGCGCAGATGGGCTGGACTCTGGCGTGACTCCGGCGGGCATCCGGCGCATCCGCTGACGCGTCCGCTACGCGGAGCGTCAAGTGCCCCTTTTATAACAACTAGAGCGCGAGAGCGCGACTACACACAGAAGATGGCCGCTAAGCAGCCATCGCCTCCCCGGGACCAGCTCTCAGCGTCAATGCTCAGCTGAGAGCGGCTCAGGAGGTGGAGGAAGGTAGGAAACAATGAACCAGATGAAAATACGCTTTTTCAAATCAAGCGCCTATTAAAAACAAACGTCACTCGGGACGCGATCTATACATTTTCGTACTAAGGCCTAACAATAGGGAAGAACCTTTCCTGGAAACCCCACATAGATACGCTGAATTTGAAGCACTCACAATCGGTGGGCGTCCTGCTCAGGGAGCACAAACAATCTAAATCCAAGCCTATTGCCCCCGCATTACTATTATAATAATAGGGTGGGTGCTTCAATTATATATGGAGCAGAATCATGGGGCTTCAGTGATTTATCACCTCTAGCTGTGGCATACAACAACTTTCTCCGAGCGCTCATGGGGCTTCCCAAATCCACACCCTTGACCCCCTTGTATCTCGATACAGGCAGCAGGAATATTAGGGATCAGGCTCCATTTTCGTCCTATAGCCTACTGGCGCCGTCTTTGGACGACTCCTGAGCTGTCACAGTATGCACATGCTTTGAGTGAAGTCAAGTCTATGACTACCTCTGGCCAGATTCCGTGGTTTAAAGAGCTCAAACTATCCTTAGTAGCTATGGGCATGAGGTCCTTATGGGAATACCCATCCTCTCTGGTCTTCCCCCTCAAAGAAGTCATTAAAAGAAGCCTACTGGAACCACATAGAGCAGCGCAGATTGTCCCAGAGAAACAACACCTTAACATCAGGATTCTTAGAGTTCAAAACGACCCCGACCTTTGAGCCATATTGGGATTTAATCACAAGCACCCTGGAAAGAAAATTATACCATCAGTTCAGGGTGGGTTCCCTACCCCTGGGATTTTATATGGCTACTTGGAAACGCGGATGTGGAGGCCATTGCCCGTTCTGCCCTGAAGTGATGGAGACAACTGCACACTTCCTTTTTGTATGCCCGTCCTATAGAAACCCATGACTAAAGTGGTTGAGCCCCATCTGTAAAAACCTGGGGTTCAGGGTAGCTATGGCAGCCTTGAGAGTTCTTAGGACGGACACGGAACAAGCTATAGTGGTAGCTGTGGCAAAGTATTTGGGATGGGCTTGGGTGATTAGAGCCAATACGATTAAACTCTCCCAATAGCTCTCCCCTGTAAATGCTCGCCTTATCCCTTCTGTAGGAAAGCTGCTGTCTTGTATATATATTTTTTTAAACCTTGTCTCCTGTTTGAATTGTCTTAAATGTTTTTATCTTGTTTTAAATACTGCTGCTCACATTTAAACATTGCTTTTTAACATTGTTATAAATCTTTTATGGTGATGTCTTTTTTGATTTTTCTAAAAATCGAAATAAAGACTTTGAAATTGAAATAAAATAGTGGATCCTTAGTTTCCAGTGGTCACTGACATTACAACTGTTTGGACAATGATTCCTTCTTCTGCTAAATTATTTTCTGTTATTGACTTGAAAAACACGTTCTTCAGTATTCCTAGTCATCCAGATAGTAGATATCTATTTAGGTGCACCCTAGCTGGTAGGAGCTTTGGATTCTCTTGTGCTCCTCAGGGCTATACGGAAAGTCCTAGTATTTATAGCCAAGCATTACAAAGTCAGTTGGATTGTTTGTCGCTTCCCTCAGGTAATGTATTGGTGCAGTATGTTGATGATGTACTTATAGCTTCTGACACGAACAGGGTTGCAGAGATAGTACAGTTAGATTATTGCTATATTTAGCTCAACATGGATATAAGGTTTCTGTTTCTAAATCTCAGTATGAGCACATTAGTATCATTCTTAAAATGCCTATCCCGCATACTCCGAAAGATGTGCCCTTTCATGGTTTCACTTCCTACTGTCAGCAGTGGATACCTAACTACTCCTTACTAATTAAATTGTTGCTTGCACTATGTTATGTTATGTTATGTTATTTTTATTTGTACAGCGCACAGCTGTCCCAGCGAAGGGGCGTCCTGGCGCTCTGAGAAGGTAGACACAACACAACACCGATAAAAAGAGGAAGGAAGGAAGCAGCCTGAAATTTAGACAAACAGAAAAGTTTTAATGGCACGCCTAAACTGAAGTAGATCATCAATTGCCAGAATCTCAGCAGGAAGGAAGTTCCACCACTTCGCGGCTAACACTCGGAAGGAGCGGCCGCCAGTTCTACTCAGCCTGAAGCGCGGAACCACCGCCAAGTTCTGGCCCAAGGATCTCAAGGATCGAAGAGGGACATAAGGTGTTAAAAGATCCGCCAGAATTTGTGGGGACTTACCCTTGAGGATTTTAAATGCAAGGCAGAGCACCTTGAAATTAATCCTCTGATTTATGGGAAGCCAATGAAGCGAGTGCAGCGTTTTGGAAACCGAGCACCGCCTGGGCAAACCTACCACTACTCTAGCTGCAGCATTTTGCACTCGCTGCAATCGGGTGAGTGCAGCCTGATTAATCCCCGCCAAGAGCGAGCTGGCATAGTCCAGCCGGGACAGCACTGATGCCTGGACCACCAGCTGTCTGGTGGGGGCATCAAAAAATTTAAGTATTGGCCTAAGTCCTCTGATTATGCCATAGCAAGAGGCTGCCACCCTCTTGGTATGGCAAGTGAAACTGAGTGCCGGGTCAAGCCAGACCCCAAGGTTTTTTGTCTCCGATACTTGAGAAGGGGTCATACCCAGTTCAGTAGGCCACCAATTGTCATTCCACAGCCCGCACGCTTTCCGACCACCATGACCTCTGTCTTCTTAGTATTCAATTGGAGACAGTTAGAATTCATCCAATTAGCCACAGCCCGTACACCGTAGCGGAACCTGAGGTCCTCCACATCCGAGTCCCCACTCAACGTGACCGCCAGCTGCGTGTCGTCAGCATACGAGACCATCGTCAGGCCCCATCGCTTGACGACCGCAGCCAGCGGTCTAACGTAAAGATTAAATAAAGTGGGACTCAGTGATGACCCCTATGGGACCCCCAGGGCCAACGGGTAAGCTTTGGATTTGCCAGGTGGAATCGCAACCTGGAACGATCTATCCGTAAGAAAAGACCGAAACCAGCACAGAAGTAAAATCCCGTGCGAGACCGTGTCGAATGCGGCACTCAGATCTAATAGCAAGAGTGCCGCAGTCCGACCAGCGTCAAGCACAGAGCTCAGGTGTTCGACCATGGAAAGTAGGGCCGTCTCCGTGCTGTGGCCCGCACGGAACCCATTTTGGGTGGGGTCTTGAATGTTAGCTCTGGTAAGATGGTCTGCCAGGATGCCGTTCACATGGGCCTCAGCAACTTTTGTGGCCCAGGGCAGCAAAGAAATGGGGCGGTAGTTCTCAGGTTTGAGAGGATCCAGGGTAGCCTTCTTTAAGATAGGTGTGACTACAGCCTGTTTCCACCTGATAGGCACTATGCCTGAGGACAGAGACAGGTTAATAAGAGACAGCACTGGGGTACGACAAAGCGGCAGCAAGTTCCTAAGTTTAACCGGTTTAAGCGGATCCGCAGGGGAACCCGACTTGATTTTTTGGCTCAAGGAATCAAAGACCTCCATTGACAAGGAAGGCAGGGTGTCAAGACACTCGCTATCACCCATTATACAGCTGTCTCGCTCTGGATTCAACGAACCAGTCGGGAAAGTGCGATAGATAGCTTGCACTTTTTCGAGAAAAAAAGATGCCAGACTCTCAAAGTGGGAGTCCGAGCGTATTTCTGCTGCAGTAACCCTCTTAGCCATGAGGTCTTTTAATACCTTAAATATTAGTTTAGAGGGATGGGGGCTGTTCAGAAACGCTTGAGCATAGTAGGCTGCGCGAGCTCTGCATACCGCTCTATGATAAATTTTCGTTTTAGCAAAGTAACAGGCTTTAAGCACAGGATCAAACGATTTCTCCATCGTCTTTCAGCCTGCCTGCAAGCTCTCTTAAGGGACGCTAAGGTACTGTCGTACCAAGGACTATGGTCTTTAGAACGATGTTTAGACCAGACCAAGGGAATCAAGGAGTCGAGGGCACGGGAGATCCACTCACAGAAAGAATCATAGCCACAATCAACATTAGTGATAGGACCCAGGGGTGCTTTCTCCAACAGATGATAAAAGTCCTCTAATTTTAATTTGTTCCAGTGTCGTTTAAGAATGGTTTTTTCCTGAGATATAAAAGGAGGTTCGGACATGGGAACAGACATTTTCACCAGCCAATGGTCAGTCCAGATCAGCTGGGTAGGGCAGAGTATTCTAATTCCCTTAGTTAGTAAAGAGCGGGTCGAGTATATGTCCATCTCGATGAGTGGGAGAGGTCACCAGCTGGAGGAGCTGCAAGGCTTCTAAATCAGCCAGGAAGCTCCGAATAGAGGGCAGGGATGGACAATCAAAATGAAGGTTGATGTCGCCAAGGACATTGAAATTCGCACATCCTAGTGCCTCAGTACTAATAAAATCCGGGAGAGCAGCCCTAAAGGCAGCGTCGCAGCCCGGGGGGCGATATATTAAAACCCCAGAGAAGGCAAAATGGTGGTTGAATGAGATTTTAAAACGGCCACATTCACACCCTGAGAGCTTTAGAGCCTTCCGTTCACGTGGGTAGCACAACTTAACAGCCATCGCAATTCCACCCCCTCTAGTACCACGGTTAAGAGTAAAAATAGCGTAGTCAGGGGGAAAGGCTAAGTTAAGTATGGAGAGATCCGAGTCCTGCAGCCAGGTTTCAGTCAAAAAAAGCACATCAGGGGACTCGTTTGTAAGAAGATCACAAATCTCCAAATGGTGTTTTACCAGAGACCTGACATTCAAGTTCCAGATGTTTAGATCGCGCACACCTGGCATGCAATTCTGCCGAGATGGTAAATCTAAAAATCTAAAGACGTGCATGAGCCCCTGCCCTGGACGCCTGACTGTCAGCAGTCTTTTGAGCAATTGAAAACTGCGCTTTGTTTGGTTCCGGTACTCAGCACTTCTGATTATAACAAGTCATTTGTGTTGTATGTCCATGAGATGGCGGGTTGTGCGCTTTCTGTTTTAACACAAACATTTAGAGATAAACAACAGCCGTGTGCTTATTTCTCTGCTGTTCTTGACCCTGTAGCAAGAGCCCTTCCGAGCTTTCTAAGAGCATTCGCAGCCGTGGCAGTCTCAATAAGACAATCGGCTGTACTCATACCTGATACTGACCTCACAGTTATGGTACCCCTTCAGTGGATAGACTTTTTAATAAGACAAAGACACAGCATCTCACCCTTGCACGTCTAACTGGCTATGAGTTAACATTGTTTGACAACCATATCACGATTAAAAGATGTGCCACTCTGAATCCAGCCATGTTACTGCCCTTCCCTTCTGAGAGTGATGAGATTGATGTACATGACTGTATCTTCCAGATGGAAAAGAGATGAAAGGACGACTAGACTTGATTGATGTTCCCTTATCTGACCCACAAGGGGAACTATTGCCCACATGCATCAAGCATTTTTGGAGTCGCAAACGGTGCGATTCCTTAAAATCGGCCGTTTGCGACTCCAAAAATGCTTTTTCAGATGCATCATTATTTTTTAATGAAATTCGCTGATTTTGCGACTTTCCAGAATGCGATTGCATTTAAGGAATCGCAAATTTGCGATTCCTTAAATGCAATGCATCATTCTGAAATCAAATTGCGAGAACAAAGTTTGGAAGTGCAAATTACCACGAGGTTGAACCTCGTGGTAAATTGCGAAAAATGTTTAAAATGTACTAATTTACATTTTAAACAATGTCATGTTACAGACACACATGTCCTTAGGACATGTGTGTGTGAAACATCCATTTAAAAATACATTTCAGGGGTGCAGGGGGGGGGTCCTTTGGACCCCCCCCCCTGCACCCATGAAATTTTCTAAGTGCCACTCGCAATTTCCATTGATTCCTATGGGCCTTTTGGCCCATAGGAATCAATGGGAATAGCGAATTCGCAATTTTGAAGTCACATAATATTTGCGATTCGGTAAAAATTGCGATTTTTACCGAATCGGAAATATTTTTCACTTTCTATGATGCATCCCGTTTTGCGAATCCATATTTGCGATTCGGTAAAATTCGCAAATTTGGAAACGCAAAACGGGAGTTTGATGCATGTGGGCATATATGTTGATGGCTCTTGTTTTAAATTACCAGATGGCACTAAGACTGCTGTGTATGCTATTACAACACTGCATACAGTAGTTGAGACATCACAAGTTCCCTATCAGTCAGCCCAAGCTGCTGAACTTGTTGCCTTAATTCGGGCTTGCGAATTGAGTGAGGGACTGGTTGTCAATATTTATACTGACAGCCATTACGCCTTTGAAGTCGCCCATAACTTTGGGTGACTTTGGGCAGAGAGAGGGTTTCTTACTTCACATGGCACCTAGATTCAGCATAGGCACCTCATATTAAGGCTTTTGTCTGCTTTGACACTTCCTAAGAAATTGGCTATAGTAAAGTGTAGTCCCCAATAGAAAGTCACTGATGATGTAGGTAGGGGAAATGCTTTTGCCGTTCAGATAACCAAGAAAACAGCCTGGACTAGAATGAAAAGAATGTTCGTAGCAGGAACCGCTAGTTGGGTGCCTGAAATTACCATGTTTGAGGATACACTTGAGAATGTAAATAAAATACAAAGTGAGGCCACAATGGAGGAATTGGCAATTTGGAAAGAAAGTACAGCACAATTGAATGATGAGGGGTATTGGATTGATAAGTCAGGGAAGCAGAGATGGCTATTGCCAGATGCATATGTTCTTCCTGTAGTCACGATGGCCCATGGTCCAGCCCATGTTAGTGCTAAGGGTGTTTGCAAGTTGTTAGACTCTGTATGGCAGAATGATAACATTTAAAAGACAGCTGCACATTTAGTGAAGTATTGCATGGTGTGCATGATGCACAATCCTGGAAAGGTTACCCCTACTCCACCCGGTAATTTTGCACCACCCCTTTCCCTTTTGAGGTCCTCCAGATGGATTATATAGAATTATACAGGTGCAATCATTTGAAGTATGTCTTGGTGGTTGTTTGTGCATTCAGTAAATGGGTTGCGGCTTAACACACTAAAAACAATACAGCCATTACGACTGCAATGGTACTCCTGAAGGAGTTCTTTCCTCGTTTCGGCTTACCCCGTTTGACCTCGTGATAATGGAAGTCATTTCAATGCCAAGGTAATCCAATTAATTTGTGATGGCTTGAGTATCAAGCATACATTTCATGCTGCCATTCATCCAGTCAGCAGGTTTGGTTGAGAAATACAATGGTACTCTCAAACTGAAGCTGGCAAAAATTCAGGAGACTACAGGGTTACAGTGGCCAGATGCTTTACCACTGGCTCTTATGTCGACAAGAACAACAGCAAATTCTAGGACATGATTGTCACTGTACGAGGTCGTGTTTGGACGCCTGTCAAGTGTCTAGGGCATCCCACACCCTCTGCGGTTTACTGATATTGAGCATCCATTGTTGATCGATTACCTTTTCCAGTTAACAAAAAATTTGCATTCTATTCACCAACAGGTCCGGGAACCCTGTCAGCAACGCCAGAGGGGCCGGGACACGATATTCAGCCAGGTGACTTTGTACTTGTTTGTAATTTTTAGTGAAAGAAGAGTTTGGAGCCGCGGTGGAAGGGACTGGAGCAGGTCCTCTTATCAAGACGCACCACAGTCTAGGTTGTCGGCCGAAATACCTGGATCCATGCGAGTCTAAGTTGCAGGGTCCCTCTGCCTCTGCCTTATGATCAGTGGACGTAAGATGGAGTAGGAGACTCCGAATGTGAGACAGTGCCTCGATATATCCCCTTCAGTGATGCCAGGCTGACCTGGACCTAAACGGATGAGGAAAATTATGAAGGGCTGAATGCAGTAGTTCCAACGTAAATACGGGCAATCCAGGAGCCCCTATTTTGGATCCTTCTGTACATGGAATTCACTAGGTATAATTTGCGACCTCGGCTGAGAAACAGTGCACCAAAGGAGAAGTCAGATTTGGTATGGATGGACTGTGTAAATTAGGATGTACTTTGTTATAGTAGTAACGGATTTAGTCTAGGGTGATGTGAGACCTATGCACTGTTTCAACATTCGACAGGATATATTGCTAGTATCCCTTTGGAGGTACATTATCCTGGTTGACATGGGAACCCGAGCTTAGGACAGAGCAAGCTCCACCTCTGGTGTTAAAGAGCGCCAACGTTTTGACGGACAACAGGAGCCTGTACCAGTGAGGCTCTGACGGACACTGGGAACTTGTATATTCCTCCTGCTGGCATTTTGCCCTTTTGTTTCATCATTTCCTATGCATCCTTTTGGTAGAATGGTTGCAGATGAAGAGCAGCCAGGGATTCCCCTTGTTAATACACATATAATTTGGTCAACTAAGAACAAAATATTATGTACTGTCAATGTGATTTACTGCTATTGATTTTAAGTAGGGTGTCTTGAGTTCTTCATGTTCAAATTTTGAAAACAAGGTTGTTTCCAGAATCCGTGCTATTTGGACAGCTCTGAGTAATGTATTTCTATACACTCATAAAAGATTTTTTGGAGCAGGAACAGATTGTTATCCCACCAAATCTGTTACCAGTTTATGGACTGCATATCCATTGTCACTTGTCAAATACAAGCATACCCGTCCAGCCCACTTCCCATAAGTAAGGTGTGAGTTTGGTATGGGGTATATTGACCCTTGTTTGTATTACAGAAAGCCACTGGGAAAGGGGTACCCGGAGTGTGACAATAATACGTATTGTGATCATTTGTACATGAGAAAACAGAACATCACCTAAGTGGGCAGGCATTACAAAGATTTAACAGTTACTAGAAAAGCTGGTTATTACCCTGCATGAGGACCAATAATTAATAGTACTGATGCATTTCTGTATGTCAATTGTTCTGGAGTAATACTGTTTAGAAATACAATGGGGCAGATTTGCAAGCCCCTTGCGTCACTTTTACGCTGCTTTTGTGTCACTTTTGTAATGTAATGGTGGTGTAAAAAATGCAGCAAATTTACTGCGTGTCACATCTAGGGAGATGCGTCACGTTGTAAAGCCCTGCGTGACATTATGCCTGCGTCAGGTATAATGTATGCAGGGTAGGAAAGCCTCCTAAAAGTGACACAGTGAAATCTACAAGATTTCACTGCGTGACTTTAAGGATGCCACTGCGTCAAAACCTTACGCCTGCTTGCAGCAGGTGTAAGGAGTGACGCAGTGTATTGGAAATAGGCCACAACACGCATTGCTGAAGTTGCGTTGTGCTTGCAACACAACTGCAGCAATGAGTGACTTTTTCCCCAACAGATGCGTCAGAATTTCTGACGCATCTGTCAATCCTTGCGCCATAGTGTGCTGTATTGTAAATATGGTGCATCTATGCTGGTGCACGGGTTTTTCACTCAGACGCAGGGAAACTGATGCATCTATAGAGATGCGTCAGTTTCTTGTAAATCTGCCCCAATGTCTTTAGTGAAAAAGAAGGATCTGAGTAACATCGGAATGAATACTAGATAAGAAAACTGGTTAGAGACCTGCTCTCTCCCCCTGCAGCTCTGTGGTTGTGCTGCTGCTGCTTCCCCTGTGCAGGTAGGTGTTCGAGGCCCTCCTTCACCCACAGGCTCCTGCCTGCGCCTCATCCCTGGTGGTCCAGTGGGAAAGCCTTGCTCTTCTGCAGGCTGATGTTGTCTGTCTCTGTGTTTGTGCTGTTTTCTGTCTTTCTGTGCCCGTTTTTCTGTCTTCCTTCTAGCCTCTTCACTGTCTTGTTATTGTGCCTGTCTTCTTATTGTACCTGTGCCTGTGTTCAACTTTGCATTTTTTCTGTCTTTCTATGCCTGTTGCTCTCTGTGCCCTTTTCCCGCTGCTACTGCCCCCGTGGCCCTCCCCCCTGCTGGTTCCCGCTCCTGCCTCCCAATTGTGCCTCCTCCCCTACTTAATGGCAGCAGCCACGTGGCAGCACGGAGCATTCGCGCCGGTGGAACACAAAATTCAAACCTGTCTGCTCCCCTCCACGACCCGACCGCGGCCAGCGCCAGGAACCCTGGATCAGCGACCTCCCACTGTTACAACTTCGCTGCCCTCCTTGCACTCAACCCCATAAGGTACAACAACTGCCAGCGGTCAACGCCAAACACCACCGATGGCCAGTTCTCCTGCCACCACTTCCCCCAATTCTTCACCTCCGACTGCACCCCCACGGCCCCTGCATTGAACATCAACACCTCCGAAGCCCTGAGGTGCATCCTCCTCAAAGTGCGCTACCTGCACAGACACGCCGTAGAGATAGTGGAGAGGTGTGGCTCACTGGTTAGAGGCGGCAGACCCGAGTGCAGAGAACGGCCCGGGACCAGGGTTCGATTCCCGACGCGGCAGGGTCGCGGACCAGGATCAGCGGACTGATAATTCTCGCATCGGTGCCTACTCCGACCTGGGAGCACACTCAGCAACTCTGGGCATTAGCTTGCCTCATCTCCACAACAGCCCCACACAAACGCCGGGGATGCCTGGTTTCACCTTGGAGACCCCCAGGAGGGACTATCTCACAGGGAAAGCCAGGACGGGTTCCCCAGCGGTCTATAGCGCTACGAGGCCTCCGGGTAGCAGTGCGCTTTACAAGACACAACAAAAAACAATTTACCTCCTTGATACCCTCTTGCCAGACATCACCTTTGTAGAAACCTGGACCATTGCCTCCTCCTCTAACAACATCGCCACTTCCACCACCATCCCAGATGGATACAAATTCCAGAGGAAGGACATCCCAACTGCCTTGGAGGAGGACTCGCCATCGTACACAAGAGCTCCCTCCGACTCCCCACCTCCACCTCAAAGGAGTCCTTTCCCACCACCGAACACTTTCACTTCCAGATCCAGACCAGCCCTAGAACCACACTCTGTGGCACCCTCGCCTACAAACCCCCCAGATCTTGCACTTCGTTTACCACTACCGTCGCCGACCTCATCGCACACCATGCCATCACCTTCATGGACTACATACTCATCGGAGACCTGAACTTCCACCTCGACAACCCCAGCGAGCCCAACTCCACCACCCTCCTGGACAACCTCACCAACAGCGGACTGAAACAGCTCATCACCAAGCCCACCCACAAGGCAAGAAACACCCTTGACTCAATCTTCGCAGGAGGTAACACAATCCACTTCAGACACACCATGCACCCCCCATGGACAGACTACCACTGCGGACACTTCCACATCGACAAACCCATGCTGCCTAAACCTGCACTGCACCCCCCACTGGAGCAATGTCACTGAGGAACAACTCAACTCCTCCCTCAACCACGACACCCCACCACCTCGACCAACTCCAACCTTGCAGCCAAAGGACTCTACAGATAGATCTCCAACTGCAAAGACAAGCTTTCACCCCTATGCAACCCCGACAGACAGCGCCCCAGAAAAGCCACCTGGTTCACCGCCGACCTCCAAGAATCCAGATACACCTGCAGACGTCTGGAGAAGATTTGGAGAAACATCAAAACGTCAGAAGATTGCAACCCTATGACGGAATACCACCAACACGTCAGATTCACCAAAAGGACCTTCATTCAAAACAAGATCCTCACGAACTCCTGCAACGCCAATCAACTCTTCAGCATCATCCAGGAATTCACCAAGCCCCCCAGTGAAACAACGGACATCACCCCTTCACAGGACCTCTGCAACAAGCTCTGATCCTACTTCCATCTAAAAATCAAGGGACTCTACGACAACTTCAATGACCAGACACCCAACTCTGAAACCACCTCCCTCTCCAGCAACGTCATTCAGCCCTCCATCTCCTCCTGGACCCCAGTCACCACCGAACACACCACTTCGACTATGAAAGGCATCCACACAGGAGCCCCCCTTGGACACCTGCCTCCCGCACATTTTCCACGGAGCAACCACCCCCATCGCTCCCGAACTACGACGTACCATCAACACCACCCTCAAGACCGGCATCTTTCCCGATGACTGGAAATGTACAGAAGTCAGACCCCTGCTAAAAAAGTCCTCAGCAGACCCCACCGACCTCAAGAACTACTGACCCATCTCCCTTCTCCCGTTCGCTGCCAAAGTCACAGAGAAGACCATCAAAGCACAACTAACCAAATTCATCAAAGAAAACTCCATTCTCGACCCCTCCCAATCCGGATTCAGCTGCAACCACAGCACAGAGGCTGCTCTACTCGCTGCCACAGACAACATACCCTCTTCAACCAAGGGCACACTGCGGCCCTGATCCTACTCTGCAGCTTTCGACACCCTCTCCCACCGCACACTCACCGCCAGACTCCATGATGCCGGCATACAAGGAACCTCCCTTGACTGGACCCGCTCGTTCCTCACCGGCAGAACCCAAAGAATCAGAATGCCACCTTTCCTCTCCGAACCCACGGAAATCAACTGTGGAGTGCTCCAAGGATCATCCCTCAGCCCCACACTCTTCAACATCTACATGGCCCCTCTCACCACCATCGTCAGACAGCACGGACTCACCATAGTATCCTACGCTGAGGACACCCAGCTCATCCTCTCCCTCACAAAGGACACAATCACCACCAGACTCAACTTCCAGGAAGGAATGAAGGACCTTGCATCCTGGATGAGCAGAACCTGCCTGAAGCTCAACTCAGAGAAGACAGAAGTCCTCATCCTTGGACCCTCCCCCTCGGTATGGGACAACACCTGGTGGCCCACTGCGTTTGGCAGCCACTCCATTCCCACAAACCAGGCCCAAAACCTCGGCATCGTACTTGACTCCTCCCTCCCTATAACCCGACCGGTCAATGCCGTTACCTCCAGCTGCTTCAACACCCTCCGAAAACTCCCAAACACCTTCAAGTGGATCCCCCACGAATCAAGGAAGGCCGTCACCCACGCACTCATAACCAGCAGACTGGACTATGGAAACGCCCTTTACGCCGGGATCAAGAAGTCTCTGCTCCGCAAGCTCCAGACCATACAGAACACTGCAGCCAGACTTGTCCTTAGCATTCCTAAACACAAACACACCACCCAACACCTACGAAACCTTCACTGGCTCCCCATTGAGAAGAGAGGCACTTTCAAGATACTCACTCACGTCTACAAATGCCTTCACAACACCGGACCCTAATACCTCAACAAGAGAATCTCCTTCCACGTACCCAAGAGAAACCTCCTATCTGCCGACCTCACCCTCACCAAAACCCTCCGCATCTGCAGAGCCAGAACAGGTGGAAGATCCTTCTCCTACATCGTGAACAAGACCTGGAATGAGATCCCGATCGACATCAGATGCGCCCCCTCCCTGAACCTCCTAAGGAAGAAGCTCAAGACCTGGCTCTTGGACTGAACGGAGCTGCTTACCCCTCCCCCCCCCCCCCCCCCCCCAGCACCTTGAGACCCTCACTGGTGTGTAGCGCACTTACAGTTCCCCTAATTGATTGATTGACTAGATATGCTCCTGTAGATTATCATGGCCCACTTTATGTACCCCCAGGATTTTAGTTTTTGTCTAACTGTACTTATTTGAATGTTCATAATGGTACAGACGATGTTGATTTAGGAACGGTGCTCCCCCTAGGTGAACCTTGTAAGTACAGTAAGCCTAGTGTAAGATGAGTAAAAAGAATATTTGCCTGCGGAGTTTTTTGACGGAGTAACAGCATTGAAAGTCAATAATTATAGCAATGGTATCACATTTTGGTATATTCTTTCTTTCATTATTACATTTGGTAGTACTGCAATGGCTAGGGGAGAGAGAGCTAAAGGATATTTTTGGATGTAAATAACAGATATTATCTAACTCTACCGTAGCAGCTTTAGGTGACATCACCACCCAATTGGAAAGTATGCAGATATATTCCGAGCATACTAGATATGCTGTTGATTTCATCCTAGCTAAGAGTGTTGGTGGTGCGCAGTACTAGGAGACCAGTGTGTAGTCGGGATCACTAATATGGAAAAGAATATTGCCCAACATATTTTAGAAATTCTAGAAAATGTTAAAGGAATGGAGAATGGGAATTGGAGTTGGTCATTATTTGGTGGATGGGGTTGGATCCTTGAAAAGGTGATCTATTTTATTGTGATCTTGATTTCTTGCTGTGTTTTAGTCCAGTGTCTTTCTTTATGCTGCTCTTATTGCACCACCCTCCTTACTCCTAAGAGAGTATCAATTCATTATACTAATGTAACTATCATGATCCAAAAAGAAGACAAAGACCTCATGCAAATCAATGAGGGTATTTTCGAGACTTCTTCCCTCCTTGCTGTTTCTCTCCCTGAAGATGAAAATATGGAGTGCTTCTAAAAATGTATTCATAATTTGTCAGCTTATATGTCTTTTTCCATTACATAAAATTACATACCTCAGCACAATCCGCTGCAAACAACCAAACACTAAAATGTGCTCGCACTTCCTTCTGGCAAAGCACACACTAGAAAGTCTGCGCTGGACCATTATTGACTCTAACCCGAGCTGGCCTACGAAAACTATATTCACACATGAACAACTCTGGGTGTTTTCTCTAAGATCCAACACTCAGGGCCTGAATGACGACATACCATGGGCTGAATTCACTAAATCCATTCATCCCATCTAGTCTCCCCGCCCGATCACCTTAGATGAAGCTCACACCGTCTATGGCTTAGTTTTCTAATCTGAACCACCTACCCCGTAGACACGCCACTATTTGCTTCACAATTTCCTGGTGGATTTCATCACAAAGATTACAATCATCATAGAGGTTATCTCTATCATACTCATGGCCCGACCCTAATATCCACACTCTCCCGTCATTCACGCCCAGTGGTCGAAGTGGGGAAAAAAAAGTAGGGGAACTGTGGGTGGAGAATCAGGGGGCGGGAACAACCGAAGATTGAATCAGTAGGCGGAGTCAGGGGTGTGGCTAGAAATAGCAAAACATACCAATTTTTTGTACGTTTAGCATTTCACTGACCAGTTACAGCTTATAACGTTATTTAATTAAAAGAATGGATGTGTTTATTTGAGGTTTAATTCAGGAAAAAGCAAGCACTCATAAGGAATACAGGTTTATGTAAAGCATGTGAAATATAAGCAGGAACAACATGTTACCTTAATGCTTTTACTCTCATTGTTCAGAAATCCATGATTATTTTTTGTCTCAAACATTGAGGTCATGAATGCAGGGCTCCTCCTATACACATTTGTTAAGCAGGGCTCAGAAGATAAAGGGACTCTTCAGGAGAATCTAGACTCACGGAAACCCACAAAGGCTCCTTCATATTCATGTCAGCCAGCTAGCTACTCAATCATAATATAGTAAAAAGAACAACTGGTGGACAGAATGCAGAGCAATATCATACATTCACCCCAGTGCAGAGAGATGGGCCTCAATCCATTGTTTATTTGCTCACATGCGATTCCAGTTTGGACCCAGCCATATGCAAATCAGCCTTGATCCTGTGCCCAATGAGAAAAGTGTAGCCCGAACTGCCAGGCCAGGTCCTCCCTGGACTGGAAACAAGCATCCTAGGACCGGTTTCGGGCTTTCAGCCCTCATCAGCCAGGATAGCTTGATTCCATTGGCATGGAGAGCACAGGACTCATGTCTGAGCATACCTGTCCCACTCGGGGTGACAAATGCGAAAAGAACAATTGATGGACAGAATGCAGAACAAGGTCATACATTCACCCCAGTTCAGAGATCGGGGCTTAAATCCATTGTTGTTTGCTCACCATGCCATTCCAGTTTGGACCCAGCCATTTGCAAATCAGTCTTGATCCTGCGTCCAATGTGAACAGTCCAGCCCGAACTGCCAGGCCATATGTATTCAAGTGTCCTTTCATTCGGAAAGTGAACACAAAGCAGTACCCAATGATCTATACACATAATATATTGCTCTTTGATATGCATGGTACATGTTCTTTGCAGCAGGCATATTACCCCTCTGCCCTACCTTAGATGAGTAAAATAGCCACTAGACAAAACATGCTCCCATCTCCCTCCAGCAGGTACATTGATCACCAAAGTTATCTTGGCACTTGTATTGTTGACCGAAACCTGCTGAATATACAAATAACTTTGCAGTGTTTTTAAAACTCCTGCACTTGTACAAAACCGGTCCCCCCAAACTAAACTGGCCCCCTACCCTTCCAGTCGCCCTGGGAAACGCCTACTCCTGCCCTTTCACTGCTCCTGTCCAGTCAGTACTCCTGCTCATGCTCGATCAACACTCCTGCTTCGTCAATTCCTCCTCCTATACACATGTGTTAAGCAGGGCTCAGAAGATAAAGGGACTCTTCAGGAGAATTGTTAGACCTGGCACCTTGGCGTGAGTCTCCCTTCCACTTTTTGCTGATGTGCCTCCGATGTTTTGCTGGTTTTCCGATACTCAGGGCACTGCGCCACGGCTGATCCGTGCCACAGTGCAAGTGCTCCCTACTGTAAAACTGTACATACGATTGGTATCCCTGATTGGTGCATTGGGTTTACTGTCAGTCCCTAGTAAAGCGCACTAGAGAGTGCCGGGGCTTGTAGATGCCAATACTGCTGGTGGGCCTGCAGCGCTGGTTGCGCCACCCACCGAAGCAGCCGTAAAGTTGTGTCTGGGAACTGCGACCGCAGAACCCGCGTGCGGTCTCGTACTGTCACGCTAGCTGGGCAAGTGCACCCACTTGCCAGCCTCGACCCTTCCCTTGACTACATATTAGTCACCCCTATGGTAGGCCTGCGGGCAGGGTGCGTTGTAGGTGTAAGGTAGGACAAGCCCTGATGTGCGTGGCATGTCCTAGTAGTGACTTACAACCAAGACCGTATTTCACTATTGAAGGCTACCTGCTCCATTAGGCCAGACTGAGCTGCGAGAATTATTATACCCTATAATTCCCGCAGGCTCAAGGAGCATGGTAGAGAGTCATGTTTAGTATGCCTGAACTCAGGATGTTAAAGTATTTCTTGTAGTCAAGTTTATTTTAGTATCCTGGGTTTGCAAATGCTACTTTTAGAAAGTTAGCATTTGCTTGCTTAACCATTTCAGCCCGCCTCTGCTGGTATGTGTATCTGACTGTCTGGGATGTGTGAGTGACAGGGCTGGAGGGATGACAGGTGGGGAATGCGCAGATTACACCTTAGTGGGAGGTATGAGTGCCTCTTGACTCGAACTGTAGCTGTGCTCGGCCACCACAATGCTGGCTCCACCCTCCTGGGGAGCGGCGGATGACTCTGCCGGCACCTGGCCCAGGAAGGGCGAAGCCCCCATCAACAAGGTACTCTGGCCGCCCCTGTCCGCACAATGCTGGCTCCACCCCCTGTGGGGTGTCTGATGCGCCTGCCCCTCACACTGAAAGCAGAAGCCGGAGTACACCCGCCGGGGTACTCAAGGACTGAGAGTGGCTATGCAAAGGCCCCCCTGGCCTGCGAGAACAAAAGAATTGGCCTATAAAAGAAGGAGCCCTGCTCCTTGAGAATTAGATCTGGTTTGGGCCACAGAAGGACTCTGCCCGACGAGAAGGACCGTGAGAGACAAGGAAGGGTGCTGACTCTTGCCTGTGTCTGGTGCCTTGCTGCCGAAGGAGAGGAAGGAGAAAAGACTACGAGAAGACTTTTGCTTTACTTTGTGCCAAAACTCTGCTAAAGAGATCTCCAAGGGCTTGCAACTGAACTTGCCCCCTGACCAGCGTCCCAGGACCAGTGGACGCTACCCCCTTGGAAGAAAGCGACTGCGGGTGCTGACCATCGCCGCAGCACCGACGGAGGAATCTCCTCCAAGGCAACGACATCCAACTGACCACCGTGACCGGGGCCCAAAGCAACAGCGAGAGCAAAGTAAGGACCAGCCGCCGCTGGCCCGAACACCGTGACCGCAACTGCACCGGGAGCCCGAGAGCAAAGCGAAGGAGGACCCGTCCGGTCCGAGCTCTCGAGGTGACTGCATAACGAGCAGCCACTCACCTGCAAAGACGGACAGTTGCCCTGTGAGAATCCGCAAGGTCGGTAGTCTGCCCGACAGCCCAGCTGTGAGTCCACAGCTGCACCAGCACTTGGCTGGGTACGTCCTACACTTGGGGACCGTACTGCCACTTGCCACCACCGCACAGCCGCAGCCTCCAGGGTCGGAGCGGACGACGAGGAGAGGACCCTGCCGCCACAGAACACCGCTGCCCCGGATGACCAGTGACCTGCTCGGCTGAAGAGCCGCAACGATCAGCGACCCCGGGAAGGCAACGCGACGTGGGACAGATCCCCTGGAAGCCGCCGGCTCCACAAGAACTTTTGTTAACACCGGCCTACGGGCCCTCAGAGAACTGCTATAAGAACTGTGGTACCCTGAACTGAGTAACTTGCAACCGTTATCATAAAGTACGTGGCTGTATTTACAAGCCTGCTTAAAATCTATATAAAGATATATATTTTTACAGAATACAGTCTGGTCTCGTTGTGTGGTGGGTTGGTTGTAAAGGTGTACTATTGCAAGTGTTTAACCTATATGCCCCAAAGATTAGCCTGCGACTGCTTAAGCCACACTACCTAGAGGGTAAGCAGAGGTTGTCTGGAAGGTAACCCTCAGCCCTGACGAGGAAGAGGAGAGTCCCTGCTTGTCGCTAGTGTTGCACTGCGCCAACTAGAGACTCCCCCTTCCTACAAGAATCTAGACTCATGGAAACCCACAAAGGCTCCTTCATATTCATGTCAGCCAGCTAGCTGCTCAATCATAATATAGTAAAAAGAGCAACTGGTGGACAGAATGCAGAGCAATATCATACATTCACCCCAGTGCAGAGAGATGGGCCTAAATCCATTGTTTATTTGCTCACATGCGATTCCAGTTTGGACCCAGCCATATGCAAATCAGTCTTGATCCTGTGCCCAATGAGAACAGTGTAGCCCGAACTGCCAGGCCAGGTCCTCCCTGGACTGGAAACAAGCATCCTAGGACCGGTTTTGGGCTTTCAGCCCTCATCAGCCAGGATAGCTTGATTCCATTGGCATGGAGAGCACAGGACTCATGTCTGAGCATACCTGTCCCACTCGGGGTGACAAATGCAAAAAGAACAATTGATGGACAGAATGCCGAACAAGGTCATACATTCACCCCAGTTCAGAGATCGGGGCTTAAATCCATCGTTTTTTGCTCACCATGCCATTCCAGTTTGGACCCAGCCATATGCAAATCAGTCTTGATCCTGCGTCCAATGTGAACAGTCCAGCCCGAACTGCCAGGCCATATGTATTCAAGTGTCCTTTCATTCGGGAAGTGAACACAAAGCAGTACCCACTGAACTATACACATAACATATTGCTCTTTGATATGCATGGTACATGTTCTTTGCAGCAGGCATATTACCCCTCTGCACTACCTTAGATGAGTAAAATAGCCACTAGACAAAACATGCTCCCATCTCCCTCCAGCAGGTACATTGATCACCAAAGTTATCTTGGCACTTGTATTGTTGACCGAAACCTGCTGAATATACAAATAACTTTGCAGTGTTTTTAAAACTCCTGCACTTGTACAAAACCGGTCCCCCCAAACTAAACTGGCCCCCTACCCTTCCAGTCGCCCTGGGAAACGCCTACTCCTGCCCTTTCACTGCTCCTGTCCAGTCAGTACTCCTGCTCATGCTCGATCAACACTCCTGCTTCGTCAATTCCCCGACCCCTCCCTTCTCCTGGCCCGTCACTTCTACTGGCCCGTCACTTCTCCTGCCCGTCACTGCTCCTGCCCTGTTCACCGCTCCTGCCCTGTTCACCGCTCCTGCCCTGTTAACCGCTCCTGCCCTGTTCACCGCTCCTGCCCCGCTCACCGCTCCTGCCCAGTTCACCGCTCCTGCCCCGCTCACCGCTCCTGCCCCGTTCACTGCTCCTGCCCCGTTCACTGCTCCTGCCCCGTTCACTGCTCCTGTCCTGTTCACTGCTCCTGTCCTGTTCACTGCTCCTGTCCTGTTCACTGCTCCTGTCCTGTTCACTGCTCCTTCCCCGTCACCTCTCCTGCCCCGTCACCTCTCCTGCCCCGTCACCTCTCCTGCCCATCACCTCACCTGCCCTTCACATCACCTGCCTGTCATGTCACCTGCCTGTCACTTCTTGTGCCCGGTCACCTCTCCTGCCCTGTTGCCTCTCCTTCCACGTCTCCTCTCCTGCCCTGTTGCCTCTCCTGCCCCATCACTGCTCCTGCCCCATCACTGCTCCTGCCCTGTTCACTGCTCCTGCCCCGTTCACTGCTCCTGCCACGTTCACTGCTCCTGCCCCGTTCACTGCTCCTGCCCCGTTCACTGCTCCTGCCCCGTTCACTGCTCCTGCCCCGTTCACTGCTCCTGCCCCGTTCACTACTCCTGCCCCGTTCACTGCTTCTGCCCCGTTCACTGCTCCTGCCCACTTCACCGCTCCTGTCCTTTCACCGCTCCTGTCCTTTCACCGCTCACATCCGGTTACTGCTCTAGCTCATGCCCCGTCACCTCTCCTGCCTCGTCACCTCTCCTGCCTAGTCACCTCTCCTGCCCCGTCACCTCTCCTGCCCCGTCACCTCTCCTGCCCTGTCACCTCTCCTGCCCCGTCACCTCTCCTGCCCATCACCTCTCCTGCCCATCATGTCACCTGCCTGTCATGTCACCTGCCTGTCATGTCACCTGCCTGTCATGTCACCTGCCTGTCATGTCACCTGCCCAGTCACCTCTCCTGCCCTGTTGCCTCTTCCACGTCTCCTCTCCTGCCGTGTCGCCTCTCCTGCCCCATCACTGCTCCTGCTCCGACACTGCTCCTGCCCCCTTCACTGCTCCTGCCCCCTTCACTGCTCCTGCCCTGTTCGCTGCTCCTGCCCCGTTCGCACCTCCTGCCCCGTTCGCACCTCCTGCCCCGTTCACTGCTCCTGTCCTTTCACTGCTCCTGTCCTTTCTCCGCTCCTGTCTTTTCACCGCTCACACCCGGTTACTGCTCTAGCTCATGCCCCGTCACCTCTCCTGCCCCGTCATCTCTCCTGCCCCGTCACCTCTCCTGCCCCGTCACCTCTCCTGCCCCGTCACCTCTCCTGCCCCGTCACCTCTCCTGCCCATCACCTCACCTGCCCATCCCATCACCTGCATGTCATGTCACCTGCCCGTCACTTCTTGTGCCCGGTCACCTCTCCTGCCCTGTTGCCTCTCCTTCCACGTCTCCTCTCCTGCCCTGTCACTTCTCCTGCCCTGTCGCTGCTCCTGCCCTATCACTGCTCCTGCCCCGTTCACTGCTCCTGCCCCGTTCACTGCTCCTGCACCGTTCACTGCTCCTGCCCCGTTCACTGCTCCTGCCCCATTCATTTCTGCTGCCCCGTTCATTTCTGCTGCCCCGTTCACTGCTCCTGCCCCGTTCACTTCTCCTGTCCTTTCACCGCTCACACCCGGTTACTGCTCTAGCTCATGCCCCGTCACCTCTCCTGCCCTGTTCACCGCTCCTGCCCCGCTCACCGCTCCTGCCCTGTTCACCGCTCCTGCCCCGCTCACCGCTCCTGCCCCGTTCACTGCTCCTGCCCCGTTCACTGCTCCTGTCCTGTTCACTGCTCCTGTCCTGTTCACTGCTCCTGTCCTGTTCACTGCTCCTGCCCAGTCACCTCTCCTGCCCGTCACCTCTCCTGCCCCGTCACCTCTCCTGCCCCGTCACCTCTCCTGCCCCGTCACCTCTCCTGCCCCGTCACCTCTCCTGCCCATCACCTCACCTGCCCGTCACATCACCTGCCTGTCATGTCACCTGCCCATCACTTCGTGTGCCCGGTCACCTCTCCTGCCCTGTTGCCTCTCCTTCCACGTCTCCTCTCCTGCCCTGTCGCCTCCACTGCCCCATCACTGCTCCTGCCCCATCACTGCTCCTGCCCTTCATCATCCCCATAAGGTCACCAATCATAGACTTCAGAACATTGGAATATTTTCTTAAATCACTAACAGACTCCTAAATACTGGGGTCATTGCTTGAGTTGGAAAAGATTTGTCTGCACAGATGGCGTCATTATCAATGGGGCTTTGCAGGGGGGCGAATCTGTTAGTACATGTAATTATTAAATCTGCCAAATCATGTGCACATGGGTCAGGAGATGGTGTAAATACTGCTTCCAAATATGAGCTTACTCGTTTGGTTATGGGTGCAAAACCACTCTTGCCCTTGGGTTTCTCAAACATCTTTGGAATGGTGTGTGTTACACCAGGGCCTGTATGGGGAGGACAACTGTCAACAGAACTAGAAGTGGCGTGAGAACGGCCCCGGTGCACCTCCGGGCCGAGATTGCCGGGAAACAGTCTGGTAGGCATTGATGAACGTTGCTTCCGCAGGTAAACAGTGTGAATATTACTGCCACAAAACCCAACTAATAGCAGCTTTAAATTGGCATGTAAATTTGCTGGCAGCGTCCTCACAAATGAGGTGTGATCACGGGCTCACAGCAGCCGCAGGGCCATCAGAGTAGCCGTTTTCGCACTATGCTACACTGATGGCCCTTTCAGTCTCACTTTGCAGGCCCATTAGACCCAGCGGGGAAGGGGAGGAGGTCGGGCGCAGTGCAGAGGCATTCTGAATATTCACGTTGCACCACTCATGCGTGAAAAAAAGGTGTACTTTTAAAGTATGGCAATTTTACAGTCCCCGGTACGCTCTTTCAAAACTAAGAAGTAGGGGAACGGACTAACATAATTTTAAGAAGTAGGGGCACGCCGTGCCCTTCCGTCCCCGCCCACTTCTAACGCTGTTCACGCCTAGGTTTAGATGTACTTATATTTGGGTTTATTTGTCTATTCCTGACAGGCTGACTATTTTGACGGGTATAATCTAAACCACTCCCACCAATAATTGTGGTTTAGCGAGGCCACATTTATCTATACCACTGTCTGATATTTGGTAAACTTGAGCATCTCTCAGCACTTGCACGCACCCTTTGTTTCTAGTTTTTTTTAACAATTAAACCTCATGCTGATACTGATCAGAGCACTAAGACATGCAATCTCGCCCTCCCTAAGATGGCGGCGTTACACAGCCATTACAATCACTGGTGATTTCTTCAGCCTTACGCCCACCGACTACTGTGGTAAACAGTTCTCCAGACCAATGTCTGATATTTAGTTAAACTTAAAGGATTTTTTAGCACCTGGCCCCTCTGCCTTTAGGCTTTTAAGTTAAAAAGCATTGTGCTCAGATTGAGCAGAGCACTAAGGCCCATGGTCTCTCCCTCCCCAAGATGGTGGCGAAACACAGCCGTCACGATGCCTGGTGACCGCAACAGTGTTTTCATGTGATGCACACTTCCACCATCGGCCTGATGACAGACCTTTGGTGCGCTGATCTCCCATACTTATACGAGCTCCAGAAAGCCAGCCGTTCACCTGTGTCGTTGCGGCAGAGGGCAGGTACTAATCCCATCTACTGAGAGGTCAATGTAAGTACATTTTTGACTGCCCGGACTAAGGATCATTGGACTGAGCGCAATTCCCACAGCTCCATTAGCCATATACTCTGATGGCTGAAAATCTTAACAGCATTCGCTTTGGTAACAGAACCCCCCCCATTACCCACCCCACTCCAACCCCACTTTCTATTCCAGGTTACTTCTCGAGCCACGGTGCACATCGATGAGGCAGCCCTGGATAACTTTCGGGGGTAGGGTCATTTACTGTTTTCGTTTGTACATCACATACAGTATCGACATACCCCCGTGACGGGGATCATGATTCTGTCATAGTAGCACACCCCTAAGTATTCAGTGCCATACTATGAGTGACCACTATGATTGTGCATGGAATGTTTATGCGGAGATGTCACTCACCACCTTATCTATGATTTGATGTACCTTCTGGAACTATTATCAGCATAGAAGCCTGTGAATTCTGCTGTCTATTCCTATCCCTCTTTTGCCTTTCTCCTTGTGTTTTTGTTTAGGTTAGACATAAATGACAAAGTGGACGCTATCGATTGGTCCAGAGCCGCCTAGACCACATACCTAAATCAGGGTAATATCACAGGGTGTATTGTGTGTTCTGATCACGAACCTCTGTGGTCACCTCTATTTCACCTTTTTAATTATCTCACTGGTCCTGACGAAATGCCCTAGGCTCCACTAGGGACCGACTAGGTGTGAAACATGTCGACCTGATTAGACCTGGCTGCACATTTATTACTAGTATTCACTAGAATCTACAAAAATGAACTAATTCTCTATGGCAGAGTTACTAGCTCCTTTTTGCCTGTTTTTAATATATCGTACAGACCCAAGAACAAATACCTTTGTGGGTACCAGCTTGGTATTTTTAAAACCCACTTACACGGATCACCACACACCACACACCACTGCGGTGTTCCTCGAAACGATCTACGTCAAAGAGCCTTCTCACGGGGCCCTTGGGGGACTGCAGTGCCACCCCCACGAGGAGCAACACCCAAGGATGAATGAAGCATGACATCCTGATGGGTGTGTGAGGACAACTCTCTAATTAGGAGGAATTTCCCCTACTTCCAACCTTTTGACATAAAGTAAAATAGGCATTTCTCAAACTACACTTTGAGCCGCCGAATGGGCGAGCTATCTGCAATAGGAACAGTCAGCCTCCAGTGATTGACACGTTTTACTTTGGGAGCATCCGTACTGGACCTCTTTTCCCTCAGCTCGCCGTCCCTCTCTCTGTGCATTAGTAACTCCATTGTTGTTAATATAGCCAAATCACACGTAATGACAATGGGCCGGAAACAAAAAAAAATGAAATCTGTTTACTGTGATGGCGTACAGCTGACCAGGGTGACCTCTTTTACCTATTTAGGAGTACTGTTTGACGAGAGGGGTTCATGGGCACCACAACAGAAAGTAAAAACAAATGCGATGGCAAGGTCAACAGCTGCTGTACATAGATTTGCCCAGCGATTGGGGGCGAAACCAATTGATGCCATGCTCAATATCTATAGGTCCAAATGCTTAGCCATTGCTCTATATGGTTCTGCTATCTGGGGATATAAACCAATGGAGGGGTTCAGATAGGTGAAAATAAGTTTTTATGTACTGTCCTGTCGATCCCCCAATTCTCTCCAACCTTTATAATACACCAAGAGTTAGGTGTTGACTACGTAGCAGATCGGTTGAGGCTGGCTCCTGTGGAATGCTGGCTTAAGACCTGGCTTAACCCAGAATTAACATTAAACCATAAGATCATAAGGGGCTATGTCAACCTGGAACAAGCTCACAATATTCCATGGCTTCACTGTTTTAAATGCATTCTAAACAATCTTTAACGCCAATATTTATTCGATTTCCCTGATAAAATAAGAAAAGAGGACCTGGCATGGGTAAAACACATTTTCTAAACCTGATGTAGGTTGAGCGGGAGGAAACTGAGTTGATGAAACCTTCAGTAAAAGCTTACTTCCTGTTAAAAAACATCCCCTGAAACAGAACCCTACCTAAGAATAGTCACAAAACCCTTCCATCGCCTGCTTTTAACCAGGTTTCGTTTTAATTCAATACACTTTTTCCTGGGTAACGTGCAAGGCTGGAGTAGGGAGTGTGATTTAGGTCCTTGTACCTGTGAGAATTTCTCATCCCAGGACACCATGCATTTTTTAATGTTCTGTGACTATTATAGTGTTATTTGTAGGAGGTTTTTCTATCCAATCTTAAGGGGAAAAGGTTTCATACAGGTGAAACCAGCTTTACTCTAGCTTCAGATGCTGAATGACCCATGGGAAATTTTTAACATCGCAAGTTTTTTTGTCGCAGCTGTTAGACTTAGGAAGAAACAGTAGCCTATGATATCATCATCAAACAGTCTTTATTCTATGATATCATAATGAGCATTAATTAAGTTTGGTGATTACTCTTTTTTATTAGCATTTTTAGCCTGAATCGTTTTTAATGTTGTGATTCATAGATATGTATGTTTTAATGGTAGTCTGGATTTTATGTGACTTAATGAATTTTAGCTTTATAATATACTTTTCATTCTAGGTCGCCCATATTTATTGATGACTCAGATTTTTTTATGTGTTAAAGTGTGATGTATTGTATTTTATGTGTAGTACTTTTATGGTTTTTAACTAACAGATAAAGTGGTTTTGACTGACTGACTGACAACTGCATTGGGGTTTACCACACTCGTTTCATTGAGATCTTTAACAATTTCTTAGGGTATTCTCGTTCTTTAAGTTTGTTCTTCAATGATTTTGCATGAACAAATATTGGCTTTTTTCAGAACAGTTACTCCTCACTCGAAAAAATTGCCCATAGGGCATATTATCACGAAGACTCCGTGGGTAATAACTAGTATATTGTAAAGCATAATTCTGATCTGTAGGTTTTGAAAATAAAGTTGTTGTCAATTGTTCATTGGTCTCCATGACCACAACATGCAAAAACATAATGGTAAAGGTATTACTCGTGATCATGAACTTGATGTCATCAGACCTATGATTAAGCTATATGTTAAATCGATTCAGGCTCTTGCCTTGGCCATCCCACGCACAAAAAATGTCATTGATGAATCTTAACCATTGGACATAAATAATACGGCCAACTCCGGAGCATAGGGACAACCTACGGCTGTCCCTTTATTTGGGCAAAATACTTGTCCTCATAATAATAATAAAGCTTGTTGGTACCTGATGATGTTGTTGTCTTTCTTCCAAAAAAGATTCATCTCATCAAGCCGACCTGCTTGTGGAATTTATGTGTAGAGAGATGTGACATCCAATGTCACTAATATGTGAGTCAAGGGGTTTTAGAAAGTTGCCATTTTTTTTACTTTAACCATTTTGGGCCTTCTTCCTGTCTCTGGAATACACGTCTGGGTTGGATGACAGCTGGCGTTTTCCATTCCCTCTGGAGAGTCACACACAAAGGGAGCTGAGGTGTGTCACTCGCATCCTGATGGCCTATCACCAGGCGATGGGTCTTCTTGAGCTACATTGAGAGCAAGGAGCTGATACTTGCACTTGAATAGGGCAGTACAGGGCCCCACATAGAGACGTCAATACCCCCCTAGTGAGTCGGAGGCCAGGGCAGAAAGGGCAGGTTCCTGTGCACTACAAAGACCTTTCTTTGAAGTCAGCCTGATTCAAAGGCTAAAATGGGTATAAGTACTGGGGCTTTGACACCACATAGTCAGGAAGCTTCTGAAACTGAGGACATTCTACCAGGAAGAAGAGCTGTTGTGCTGCCAGGAGGGACTGACAGTCTGCTGCTTATTTAGCTTTGTTGGCCTGCTGCCTGCTGCTTCTTGTCTGGGAGTGAGAGGATTGGATTTGTCTCTCTACAGCCTGCATTTCTAAAGATTCCCCAAGGACTTGTTGGTCTTGCCTCCTATTTCTGAAGTCTCAGGGGTATCAAAGACCTCACTTGCATCTTGCTACCAGCACCTGGACTACTCTTCTGTGAGTAATAACATGTATGCTGTGAGTCCTGCCCTGCCAAGTGGTGCCAAATCCAGTCTTGGGACCTTGGAAGTGCGTATTTGGTGCTGCACAGAAGCCATCTTCACTGCTGTAAATTGGATTAATACGCCAGATAACAATTATTTGAAATAGAAAAAACCCCACAATGGAAAGCATCATTTTGTGGTTGCATCAAGTGTTTACTCTGGCAGAATTCCTGCAGCAGTGCTGTTCATTTGGTATACTGTACTGTGGTGTCCCTCTTTAAATTTTTTTTTCAACAACAAATTCTATTCGGTTGTTCAAGTGAGATTTGGCCCGTAGCCCTACAAGTACCTGCAAGAAGCAAAATAAATCAAGAATACCGACATTTTTAAACAATTGCAATACCTGTGAAACATGCAGGTGGCGTAACATATACAAAATGCAGACTGTGATACATCCCAGTAATAGTGCAAGTGGTACATTCACAGAATGGTGGGCTATGGCATGATATGTAACAAATTGGTCAGTGGATATGTACATAGGTAGTAGTCCCTGTCAGGGGTGGTAAGGGGGGAAATGAATCCCACTATATGTCGCCCATCGGGTCCAAATCTTTCTACCTTTTTTAGGGCAACCATGGGCCAGAAACACCGCAATCTCCTCACCCATACATCTGTCATGTTCGATCTTCCATTTGCCTATAGTCTGGCGGGAGGTCCCCTTCGGCATCTGGGCAATATCGCACTTGACAATGATGAGGGTTAGGAAGAGTAGATGTTGCTTGTACGTATTTCCACCAATGTCGTTGGCACTGTGCAATAGGAAGAATTGTGGGTCAATCGGGAGTTCCCATGATAGCACCTCCTTTAAACATGATGCTACCCTGTGCCAAAAGGGGTGTAAAACAGTGCAGCTTCAGACTGTATGCAAAAATGTCCCATCCTCCCTCTCACATTGTAAACCATCTTTCAGAGCCTAGCCCGTCAGTAGTAAGCACGGTGTAAGTACTAGAACTGTATAAGGCAGTATTGTGTGGACACAGCAGCGCCCCGGGGACTAGTAATGGCCTCGTCCCAGTCGTCATCTGTCATGTCAGGGATATCTTCTTGCCATGCTCTTCTAGTCTTATCAAGCGTTGTCTGTGTATGAGTCGTCAAGGTTTGATATATTTGCCTGATTTTATGTAGGTCCAAGTCCCCCATCAATGGGCGGCCCTCAAGAGGGTGAAACTCTGGTAGCTTCTCCAAGGAATATGACACTTTACAAAGCACATTACAATGCATTATTTACAACGCAAAATCCATTATAACGCATGTCTTTACAACGCATGTCGTTACAACGCATAATCAATTACAATGCAATTACTATTCTAACTCGGCTGGGGCGTTACTTTGGGGAATACGTTGTAATGGATTATGCGATGTATTGACATGCATTGTAAAGGATTTTGAAATGTAAAAAAATGCGTTGTAATGACATGCTTTGTAATGCATGCGTTGTAAATGTTATGTTATGTTATGTTATGTTATGTTATGTTATAATGCGTTTATATAGCGCACGGCTACTCAAGTGAGTGTCCCGGCGCTTTCCACATGCAGCTCAGAGTAGAATAACACAACAGAGCACAAACACACACCAGATGGGAAGGGGAAAACAAAAAGGCCTAAAGGTTAAAAAGCCAGGTCTTCAGACTCTTCCTGAACTGAAGCAGATTGGTGGTGCTGCGTAGCGTCAGCGGAAGCGAATTCCACAGCTGGGGAGCCTTACAGCTGAAAGAGCGCCCCCCAGCGCGGCCTTCCTCACACGCGGAACCACAGCATTAAAGAGGGATTCAGACCGCAGAGAGCGGGCTGGACGGTAGAAGGCCAATCTCTGCTGCAGATATCCAGCACCTGAACCAAACAATGCTTTGTGCATCAGCGTCAGGGATTTGAACATGATCCGCTTCCGGATGGGCAGCCAGTGGAGCGTCTGTAGCAACCCGGAAGCTCGAGCTCGCCTGTGCAGGCCGAAAATTGCCCGGGCGGCAGAGTTCTGCACCACCTGCAGGAGCTGGACCAGATAGTCAGGAAGGCCAAGGAAGAGGGCATTGGTGTAATCCAGCCTGGATCCAATGAGAGCTTGCACAGTAATCCGCCTATGCTCCACAGACAGCAGTGGTAAGAACTTGCGGAGCATTTTCAAAATGCCATAGCAGGTGCCGGCCAGACCGAGAACATGCGTTCTCAGCGAAAGCTGATTGTCCAGCTTGACTCCCAGGTTTTTGGCAACCAATGATGACTGTACAGGAGGACACATATCAGACGGCCACCATTCCCGCCATTCTGGATCGGTGGCACTGCCGAAGAATAAAACCTCCGACTTACTCGAATTGGCTTTCAGACTGTTCCGCTGGAACCAGTCGAAGACCATTCCCAGGCAGCCCCGAATACTCTCTCCATCAAACGCCTGATCTTTACTGCATGTGAAGAGGAGTTGCGTATCGTCGGCGTAGGACACGATCTGGGCCCCATGTGCCTCCACCGCGGCCGCCAAAGGGGACATGAAGATGTTAAACAGCGTGGGGCTCAACACAGAGCCCTGTGGAACTCCGACTCCCAATGGCGGCATCTCGGCTGAGCTCTGGGAGACCCAGATCGTCTGGCGGCGGCCCTCAAGAAAAGATGTAAACCACTTGAGCACCGTCCCCCTAAGGCCAATGTCATAAAGCCTGGCAAGAAGCGCCTCGTGGGGGACGGTGTCGAAAGCCGCCGACAGGTCTAACATGACCAACATGGCCCTGCCGCCAGCATCCAAGGTCTCCCTGATGATCTCAGAGACCTCCAACAAAGCCGTTTCCGTACTTAAGTTAGGACGGAATCCGGATTGGGATGGATGGAGCAGATTGTTAGCTTCCAAAAAGCTCGACAGGACACCATGGACATGTTTTTCTGTGATCTTGGCTAGAGCCGGGAGAAGTGAAATTGGCCTATAATTGGCCAGAACCTCGGCGTCAAGACCCGGCTTTTTCAGGAGGGGGATCACCATCGCCCTTTTCCAGGTGCGAGGGACACTCCCCTCCCTCAGGGAGGCATTGAGGATGGGGTTGACCAAAGGGTTCACCACTGCCGCCATCCCGGCCAAAAATTTGGCAGGGCAGGGGTCTAGTGGCGAGCCAGATTTAAGATTGGCCAGCAGCAACCTGGACGCATCGCTGGAGACAGCTGGAAAGTCTGACAGCACAGCAACAGGCGTGCACGATGGACCGCGTCCCGCCCCGGGGCCGCGGCATCCCTCCTCCGACCTCTCTACGAAGGAGGCCTGAATCGCCTTGATCTTGTCGGTAAAAAAGCTAGCGAGATCGCATGCCCACGCATCCGAAGATACTAACGGGGCGAGAGGGAGCTGGGGGTCATGAACTCCTTCACGATGGTGAAGATCTCCTTGCAGGAGTTCGCAGACGCCTCAATCCTCCTAGCCAGATATTCCTTCTTAGCTCCCAGGATGTCCCGGTGATAGGCCTTCACAGCCGCCCTATAAGCAAGTTTGGCCTCCCCGTCGTACAGAAGGCGCCAGGCCCGCTCGGCCACCTTACATTGGCTACGAGCCACGCGCAGCGCCTCCGTGAACCACGGCGCAGATTGCCGTATAGCCCTTGGGGCAAGATCGTTCAACCTTTCGGTCAGCCACAGCTGATGTTACCCATCCCCAAGGCATGAACCAAGAGGGTCAGAGCATGGCGGAATTGGAGGTATTTATAGAATTGTGTCCTATGTAGCTGGAATTCTACTTGCAGTTGTTGAAAAGATTTCAATATGGTGCCTCGCATCACATCGCCCAGGGTTAATATCCCTACTAGGTCCCACCCGTGAAATCCCCTCAGCGTGGTCACCGGGTGAAAGTACGTACCCTGCCGCAATGGGATGGTTTGGGCGAGGATCCTGCTTCATCCCATCTGTCGGACCGTAGTCCGCCAGAGCTGTATCACCACTCTACTGGGTGGGGGTAGAGCGTCTAGGTTTCTAGTACTATAGAGGAGCTGGAGAAGGGGGGCCCCCTCCATTGCAGCATGCTCTATTGCAAAAGCCGGTTCGGTTGGGGAGTTATACCACCATTCATTTATTATTAGTAAATGAGAGTCTACATAATAAGCATAGATATCAGCTGCTGCTATACCCCCACAGTACGTAGATTGTGTACAGGTGTGAAGTGCAACCCTAATCGCTCCTCCGTTCCCAAAACATTTATTCGGTATGGCATTGACTTGTGCAAACCAGGATCGTGGAATTTTGTAGGGGAAGTTTTGTAAGCCGTACAAAATTCTGGGTAAAGAAACCATCTTAAAGATGGCAGAATGTCCATATAGTGACAATGGGAGGGAGGAGCATATTGTTGTTTCACTGGTGAGACTCGTAATCAATGGATTGATGTTATTTGCCCATGGGATCTTAGGGCATGGGGACACAAAGATGCCCAAATATTTAAAATCTCTTTTTGCATGCGACGGCTGCGTCACCCTGGTACAGCGCCACTGGCTGTCGCAAACTGGAAAAGCATGGATTTGGCAGATTTAGGGTGTAGACCAGTAGTTTCCCCAAACACTCTGAGGATTTATAAGATGCGGGCCCCCGAAAACCATGGGTCCGTCATAAGGATAAGGACGTCATCCGCATATAACACGATGCGGTCCGATCTCGACTGGGGCCATTCGAATCCATGGAGCACCGGGTCGCTCCAAACCCATGCCTCCAAAGGTTCCACTGCAAGGGCAAACAGCATTGGGGACAGGGGGCATTCCTGTCTGGTGCCCCTGAGGATTGGGGAGGGGTCTGAGTGGTGTCCGGCTATACGAACAGACGCTGTTGAGTCAGTAAACAATAAATGGACATAT